>NW_024068084.1:0-270396 GCF_009389715.1 Phoenix dactylifera
GGAAGAAAATCAGAAAATATGTCCTCTGGATTCCTGAGAATGAGCCGACCCTCAAGTGCCCGAGTCGTCTCCAGCTATTGGCGAGTCGACATCAGTTTGGTCCAAGTCGACTCTAGGACAAGGCATGCACATTAATTCAAATTTGGAACAGTGGCCAAGTCGTCTCCAGTCAAGCACGAGTCGACTCCTGCAACAGGCGAGTCGACTCCAGATCGCGCGAGTCGACTCCGATCCCAACGGAAATTTTGTCAGAAGGTACAGACTGTGTCCAATGGCTCTATTTTCGTCTCTAACGGCTAGATTCTTGTTTCCACGCCATCTAAAGCTATAAAATCAAGAGAAGAGCTAGGGGAGAAGGTATGGAAGTAGGAGAGAACATTTAGGGAAGAGATTTCAAAGAGATTACAAGAAAAATCTCCCATAAGCACAAAAGGGCCATCCAAAGCGAAATAGAGAGAAGAAGAGCATCCAAGTGAATCCCAAAGCTTCCTCTCCATCCGTGTGCTGCCTCAATGATCCTCTACCTCGTGCCAAATCAGAAGAGGGTCAAGTAAAGAAGAAGCCGAGTTCCTTCATCTTCAAAATTTGTTTGAGAGCTTCTCTTTACTCCATTTGTTTATATTTGCTATATTTGCTTAGTTAAGAAGCTTGTATTTGCTTTAAATTCTTAGTCTAATATCTTGTAACTTGATTCAATCAAGGGATTGAATCAAGAGGTTAAGGTTTGTTGGTGAGCCAAAGGAAAAAACCAACGGTGTTAAGGTTTGTTGGTGAGCCAAAGGAAAAACCAACGTTGTAAGGTTGTGGTTGGTGAGCCTTTGGGGAAAACCAACTGGGTTGATTGTGAACCCGGAAAATAATCGTTGTAAGGTTGTGGTTGGTGAGCCTTTGGAAAAACCAACTGGGTTGGATTGTGAGCCCGTGAAAACAATCGGTAGGTTCTAGTCGGTGAGCCTGTGAAAACCGACCGAGTTCGTTGTGATCTCGCAAAACAACAAGTTGGGTTGTGAGCTTGTAAAACAACCGGCTGTAATCTGAGGGATTATAGTGAAATTCCCAAGAGGTCTTGGAGAGTGGATTTAGGTGCTGGGATGGACCGAACCACTATACTTTTGTTGTGTTTGTGATGCTCTTTGTTGTCTAACTTCCTCACTCACTTACTTACTTAGATACTATGCTTGCTTAACTCTTCTCCGTGCATCCTTTAGTTGCAAGCATATTCAATTTACTTAATCAAGTCTCATTCAATATAACAACATTAAGACTCATTGTATTGAATTGCATACTTGGGCAAACTTAGACTAATCTTTT
Organism: Phoenix dactylifera; assembly: GCF_009389715.1. NCBI lineage: Eukaryota > Viridiplantae > Streptophyta > Magnoliopsida > Arecales > Arecaceae > Phoenix > Phoenix dactylifera. The sequence continues at coordinate 1,312 of NW_024068084.1, forward strand.
ATTGAGTCCGCTGCTTAATAGTTGATTAGATTAGAATCATACTCTTGCTAAGTTTAAATTCCACTAGGCATCCATACAACTTAGCTTAATTAACTCTAAAAGATTAGAAGTAGTTGAAAAGTTTTTAAAAGACCCAATTCACCCCCCTCTTGGGTTGTCACCTTGGGCAACAAGTGGTATCAGAGCAGGTGCTCTAAGATTAATTATTGATCTCACGATCAAGAGCTAAAGATCATGACAACTCAAATAGATAGTTTTCTAGGAGAAGGACAATTAATTGATACACCTCCACTATTTAATGGCATAAACTATACACATTGGAAAGCACGCATGCGCATTTTCATACAATCACTTGATTATAATTTATGGAGCATTATAGTCAATGGAACACACACAAACACTAGTCATAATGAGAAAATGGTTCAACAAAATTCAAAAGCCATGAACCTATTATATTGTGCATTAGATAGGAATGAGTTTAGTTGCATATCTTCTTGCATGACTGCTAAAGAAATATGGAATATGCTTGAAGACAAATATGAATGCAATAACAAATCTGAAACATCATGTGTAGAAGAAGAGCAGTATCATATTGCAAATCCATGCTTCATGGCACATGAGGTACATGCTGAAACTGAAAGCAATTTTACATTTGATGAACTTCACGATGCCTTTTCTGATTTGTATTTAGAATATAAGAAACTTATTTGTAAGAACAAGAACTTGAAGAAGGAAAATCAAATTCTAATAGATGAAAAACTGAAACTAAGTAATAAAACTGAAATCTTAATTAAAGAAAATCAAGAACTAAATCAAAGAAATCAACTTCTCACTGAAAGCCATGATAAACTTAAGAAAAACAATGAATTACTTTCAGATAACAGAAGATTAACTAAAGAAGTTGATAAATTAAAATCTGTTGTTGAAAGATTTACCTTCAGCTCTGAAAAATTGAACCTAATGATAAATAATCAAAGAGCTGAATTTGATAAAGTTGGATTAGGATATCAACCTTGGTACACCCAAAAATCTTTCAAGAATATGTTTGTTAAAACAGTTTTTAATTATTCTAAAACAGATTCTTATAATACTGATAAACAGGAACAAAAGCTAAGTAAAATCTCTTCTATTGTTTCTAAATCTATACATTACAAATTTGATGAACCTAAAAGGCAAAAACAGAAAACTGAAAATTTATCTACTACTTATGTTAGATCTATATTTGTTAAATTCAACAAGAGGATACAGAAATACATCCCTTGTAATCCTAAAATCTGTAAATTTATGGACAAAATAGCTATTAAGAAAATATGGGTTCCAAAAGGAACAATTATAGCTAACCTACAAGGACCCAAAAGAGCTTGGGTTCCTAAGTTGAAAATATGATTATTTTTCAGCAAGTATGTCTAGCTATCCAAGGTTCTAATGAAAGATGTTATCTAAACAATGGGTGCTCTAGACATGTGTTAAAGAATTGAATTTAAAATGTAATTAAGAAGAATGATTTAAATGAAAGAAATAATGAAATAAGTAATTCTTGCATCCTCTCGTATTGAAATTACTTTATTAGTTGATTAAAACATAACTTGCAAGTATTAATCATTTTTGTGATATAAGTGATATTTTTGGTATGAAAAGAAAATATATTCAAATCACTTCATTTTATAGTATGCTTTACTCACTATTGGATAAGTTGCTAAATGATTAATCAATTTATTAAGAATAACTCTATGAATCTCTATATGCTTGATTGAGAGTTTTTATCCATGGCATTATTGTTTATTGATCATAGATATGATAATGTATACTTGGTATGCTTTTGAATATATGCACTATGAATACCAAGATTAAAGAAACCATCTTTGGCATATAAAATCAACTCATGCTAGTATGTACTTAATCTCAAAAGACCTTGCCATTGGCTTACTTAGATTATCTTCTGAAAGGTCAAAGTTTGCTATGCATGTTAACTAAGGAAACAAACAAAAATCAATTTCTAAATCTAAAGATGTTGTTTCCATCACTAAGTTTTCAAAAGCTTACATTAGTTTTGTTCTTGGCACTCAAATTGAAATATTTTCTACATTGGCACAAACTCACAAAAAGGGTTCAAATGAAAAAGATTTGCAAACTATGAAAATAAAGAAGTATCATGGCATAGTTTTGAAAACCAATTTTGTATTAAGTTGTGCACAGAAAATAATATTGAATACAATTGTTTCAGAACCAAGAACACCATAAGTAAAATAGGATTAATAGAATCCTTGAAGAAATGAAAAAGGCAATATTGTATGATAGTCATCTACTTAAATGATTTTTTTTTAAAAAAACTATCATCATTGCTTGTCATATATATGATTTCTATTAGATCTATTTTTGATGAAAACTCCATTTGATCTTCTGAAAAATAGAAAATGATCTATTGCATATCTTTCATATTTTTCAGTAGTATATGTTATGCTTGATATGGTCTTTTGAAAATAATGCCAAATTTGATAAAGATATTTCTATTTTTGGATATCATTCATCAAGCAATGCATATAGAACATTCAATGAAAAGATTCGAGTTGTAGAAATATCAATTCATTTTATTCTTTATGAGACTAATGATTAATTATCAAGAAACTAAAATTAAAATTATATATGTATATGGTTAATCTGTTACATATAACAATCTGAAAACTTATTAATAATTAGAACCAAATTGAGTTTTTCAGAAATGTACTTAATAAAAAAAAATTTGATTGATGACTACTAAAAGACTAAATCAAGAAAAGATGAAATAGATCTTGAGAAAATTCTTGCATGATTAGAAGTAAAAATCACCATTATCATTTGCTTGCTTTATGAGCTTTATACTCCATCAAATGAATGTGTAAAATGCACTCCTAGGTGCTTATTAACGAAGATATATGTTAAATAACCACCATATTTGAAAACACTCATTACAAATATGATAAAACAATATATAATTTGGAACAAGCATCAAAAGCAGGATATAAAAGCTTAAGTAACCTTTTTTTATAGAAAGTAATAGTGATAAATCTATGCATCAAAAAGAAGAATTTGTGATATCTTATTTGCTCAAGGTACGCATTGATGATATCATTTTTGGTTCTACTAATGAAGAGTTATATGAAGATTTTACTAAGCTCATGCAAGGTGAGTTTGAAATATGTATGATGAATGAATTAACATCTTCTCTCAAACTCCAAATTAAGACAAACAAGAAAGGGGATCTTCATTGACCAAAGTTAGTCCACAAGAAAACTCTTATAGAAGATTGGCATGAAGAAAGTATGTCTATGACCCCATCTTGTAGAATTTGAAAAGGATGAGCAAAGTAGATCTATTGTTTTAAAGCTGTATTGAAGCATGATAGAATAATTATTTTATCATACAGCTAGTAGACCAGATTGTATGCTCATTATGTGACCTTGTGAAAGACTTCATTCTAACTTTAATGAATCGTATTTTATTGATAACAAATAAATCATAATATGAATTTTGATAGAAACAACTGTTTAAGATAAGTTGATTAAAACTTAGCTAGCGTGTCTTGTTGATAATTATCTTAAGCAAATAAAATCTAAACTAAATTGATTTTGAAAATAAGAAATTGATTTAACCTTGATAAATCTTCTGAGGATGATAGTGTTATTTTGATGATTAACAAGCAATTGTCTAGAGTATGTTATAAGTTAAATCAATACTTCATTTATAAGTCTATTACTCTCAGTATGTTTGTATAAATTGATATAAATACATTTCATTGTTCATTTGAATGAATCTAACCTTAAGATGCAGCAAAGTGTGGATTGAGTCGACCCAAAGGATGATTGGGTCGACCCCGGCACATCAAGAAAATATTTGGCACACCTCTGCAAATATGGCACAAATAAACAGTGAGTTGGGTCGACCCAAGGAAAGCATGAGTCGACCCAAACATCAAGATCCTCAAACAGAAGACAGAAAATGGTTCTCTGAATTTACTGAGAGGGTCGACCCAAGATATAGTTGAGTCGACCCAAGCTTGAGTCGATCCAAACCCTGAGAGGGTCGACCCAAAGGCAAGACAGAACAGAAGACAGAAAAGGTTCTCTGAAAACCCTGTTAGGGTCGACCCAAGAAGAAGTTGAGTCGACCCAACTGAACCTTGAGTCGACCCAAAGAAAGGTTGGGTCGACCCAAGTGAAGGAAAGCTGAATTTCAAGTTTCTGTGGACTCTGAGAGGGTCGACCCAAGGAATGTTTGAGTCAACCCAAGTGAAAGTTGGATCGACCCAAGGACAGGTTGAGCCGACCCAAGCACGGGCAGAAGCATAACGGCTAGTTGTGCAGAAGTGCTTTTTGGACTCCCAACGGCTATAAACGGCTAGTTTCTTCAATCCAATGGTCAGGAAGGACTATTTGGAGGTTGGAGAAGTATTTAAGAGGGAGTATTCATCAGAGGAAGCAAGCTTTGGAAAATACATCAAGTGCATTCAAGAGAGAACCCTAGCAAGGCAAGCTTCATCCAAGTGCTTCATTCAAGAATCAAAAGAAAGTGGTTGAGCAGATTCAAAGAGTCATCAAGAGCTCCATCCACCCTTGAAGAGTGAAGCATCCTTGACAAAGAAGAGAGAAGTCACATCAAGCGATAAATATTCTCTAAACTCTTCTTTGTAGATTATATTGTTATATTTGCTCATCTAGGAGTTTAAATCTTCTTCCTTTGTTTATTAAACTACTTGTAAAGGTTGGTTGGTTAGCCCGCAAAACCAACGGAATAGGTTGATTGGTAAACCCGGAAAACCAATTGTAAAGGTTCGTTGGTGAGCCCGTAAAACCAACATAGGTTGTTGGTAAGCCCGTAAAACCAACGTAGGTTGTTGGTGAACCCGTAAAACCAATTGTATAGGTTCGTTGGTGAGCCCGTAAAACCAACATAGGTTCGTTGGTGAGCCCGTAAAACCAACATAGGTTTTTGGTGAACCCGGAAAACCAAAGTGTAAAGATTTTTGGATTGTGAGCCCGGAAAACAATCCAACTGTAATCCGCGGGATTATAGTGAATTCCCAAGGGGTCGCTTGGGGAGTGGACGTAGGTGCTAAGGAGAGCACCGAACTACTATACTTCTTGTTGTTTGTATTGTGATTTGTTTAAGTTCACTAACTCATCATTTAACACAAGTAAGATAGTTAAAATTAAAAGAAACCAATTCACCCCCCCTCTTGGCTTGTCACCTTGGGCAACAAGTGGTATCAGAGCAAGGTGCTCCAATAGTACTCATTGATCTCACAATCAAGAGTTAAAGATCATGACAACCCAAGTGGGATGTTCTATGAGTGAGGGACAATCCACAAATAGACCACCTCTATTTAATGGCACAAACTACACATACTGAAAAGCTAGGATGAGGATATTCATTCAAGCTTTAGACTATGAATTATGGTACATTGTTACTAGAGGCCCTCACTCACTCTCTCACACTATTAATGAAAAAGACTTAGCACAATTGAATGCTAATGCTATGAACATACTATATTGTGCTATCCATGAAAATGAACTTAATAAAATCTCTGCATGCTTATCTGCTAAGAAAATCTGGGATACTTTAGAAAATATTTATGACAAAATTCAGATTAGCTCACATGTGCTTCAATTACACACTAACAGTGAGCCTGCAGAAAAAAATGTTGAATCTCCCAATCCGGAAGAAAGAACAACAAATGAAGAATTCGGTGATGAAAACAAGGACCCATACCCAAACACCGAAAAATTCAAAAGCTTCCTAAAGACAAAGAAGAAGAGGAAGCAAGAAGAAAGGAAGAAAGAGATAAAAAGCAAGAAAGCCTTGACCAAGGAAGAGTCAAGCAAGAAAATGAAAGTGAGGAGCAACAATAATGATACTAGCTCCAAAGAACTACAAGAGGTAACTAACTTATGCCTTATGGCACAAGAAGATAAGGTAAAATTTGAATCTGATTTCACACCTAATGAATTTCAGAAAGAATTCTCTTATGATGAACTATTAAATGCTTTTCATGATTTGTATGGTGAATGTAGAAAATTAGCTACGAAAAATAAAAATCTTAAAAAGCTAAATCTGGAAATGTCAGAAGAAAGAAATTCTTCTGCTGAAATGAAAGACAAATTAAATTCTGAGAATAAACGCTTAAGATTAAATTCGGAAGAATTGATTCAGAAAAATCAGAATTTAATTAAAGAAAATCAAAACTTAAGTGAAGAAGTTAACCAATTGAAATCTTTTATTAACAAATTCACTGTAAGTTTAGAAAGATTAAAAACGATGTTTGAAAGCCAACATGCTGTTTTTGATAAATCAAGACTTGGCTGGATTCCTTTGCTCAATAATAAACCCCTAAAGAAAAAGGTTATCAATTCGCCAAGCAAACCATCAAATAAGATAACTTATTTCAAACATAAAAAGATTGGGCATAAAAACTTTACCTATGGTTCTAATACGAATAAATCAAATGGTAAAGTGATTACGATTAAATAGATTTGGATTCCAAAAGGAACCATATGCACTAACCCTCAAGGACCCAAGCAAGCTTGGGTACCCAAAATGAAAATATGAGGGTGTAGATGTAGGTGTGCTAAGCTACCCATGGAATAAATGAAATTTTCATACAAATGGGTGCGTTGACACATAATTAAAGATAAGTCTCAATTTATTCATTAAATCTAGTATAAGGTTTAACATTCTACTTCATGTATTGAAATTATCTTTTTATGAAATTACGTACTCTCTGCATCAAAGTTTTTAAATGCCTCATATGTTAAATCTTATCTTAACGATTTTAGCATGAAACTTTCTAGTGCTTGCATCATGATAAGAAAACAATGAATGGATATATATATATATAACCTTCTTCTTCAAGTTTACAAAATCTAAATTCCCTCTCTAGTATAAACACTTGATGCTGATTTCATACCTTCATGTTAAAACTTTATTGAGCATAATACTTATGAAATCTTATTTCATTATTTGTGAAGGTATGAGTATAATTTATCATTATATCACTCATTCCTTATGTGATTATTTGAAATATATTATGATTTACTCTATAAGTCGCATGTATGCATCATATGTTTCAATCATAAATGATTAATGTGTCGTGATCATAATGGGAATTCTACTAAAAAGTTTTATAACAATGGATTGTTTTTTCTTTATAAGTAATTCTCAAGACTATTCTAAAAATCTAAGATTAATAAATCTGATCTTTAAAGTGTTTCATTTAGTATAATCATTGTATCCTTGATTGAATGATTAATATCCTTACATAAAATTACCTCAAATTCTACTGATTAATGTTAACACGTCATGTTTAATCTGAGCATAAAAATATTCTAAAAGTATGAATATTAATTCCTTTGAACCATCTCCCATAAGTCAAATGTAAAATCTTAATTAATCTAAAAGAAAATTGCCTATCTCTCTGAAACAAGATTATTTGTATTGAAAGCTGAATCATAACCAAAATTTTGATAGAAACAACTATTTAAGATAATTTGATTAAAACTTAACTGGTATATCTTATTGATAATTATCTTAAGCAAATAGAATCTAAGCTAAATTGTTTCTGAAAATAAGAAATTGGTTTGACTTTGATAAATCTTCCTATTGCCTCACATGGGTATCCTTGAACCATATTATTTAATAAAATTATCTCTTTAGTTCAAGTGACTTGTGCTTGCTTATATTTAGGCAATCTCTTGAGTAGAGTGACTCAAATTCAATCATTGTCATATCTTATGTCAAGTCATATAGTTATGAAATATGTTGTATGAATATTCTTGTATCTTGGACAACCTAATGACTTGCCTTCAAGAAAGGAAAAAGATTCTACTAATGATGCAGGATCTATAAGCAAGAAATGAGAGATTTCAACTTGAAGGACACCTCCACGTAAGGTACAATAAACATTCATATGCAAACAAAAGAGAGAACTTTCTTCAGCCAAAAGTTTATACATGAGAAGTCTATTAAGTATTTGACTTAAAGAATGCAGAATGAATCGGTAATTTCATATATCTCTCTTATAAATCAGTTGAGCAAAGTCATATTGTGGCATGATTAAAGTCCTTAATTACTAATTTCTTGATATCATGTCTACATATATTTTGACTAACTTATGCTTTTGAAATTTGTTTCATGATTTGCCTAAATTGAAATATACTCTTGCGTGTATAATGCATAACCATGAAATACACAAGTGTATGCCTCAAATCTCTAATTCAGAATAACTTGTGATAAGCTATGAATTATTGGGCATAATGAAATACTGTTTACATGATATATATTTATATGCAGCATATTAGATTATTTTTTTTAATTATTCTGCTCTTTCATGTAATTACTTGAAAATAACAAAAAGAGAGAGATATAAAGAAAAAGAAAATGAACATTGTTCGGAAGAAGTAAAAGCTAAGTAAATACTTTAATCTTAAGAAAAAGCAGAGCAAGCATAATATATTCAGCATATTTGTGAGACTTGTGTGAGCATTCTTTTGGAAGGGATAAAATTCATAATTTATTATATTTAAATAGGGAGAGTTTGGAGTGAATATCTTGTTGTTAAAGAAAACGGTTTAACCTTTCTATTTTGCTCATCATAGGGATGGTGCCAATGGGGAGGCTAGTGGTAGTACCCGGCACTATTTGACCCAACTATTCGGTGTAGGGTATATTAGGGACGGCACAAGAGGGAGGCTAGTGGTAGTACCTCGTGCCCCTTCCAACTCCACCGGATAGGGAGCAAATAGAGTATAGAGCATAGAAAAGTAAAACCAAAAGAAATGAAGATTAGAATATTCACTGAGCGGTCAAAAGAAGAAATTCAAAAATGAGGAAATGAATGACAAGATAAATGAAAGTATATAAAAAGCTTGTGAAAAGCCAAATGAAGTTTCGATCACTTGAAAACACACCTTAAGGATAAAAGCTTAAACTTAATTTAAAAATGCTTCTATCGTTGCATTTTTGTAACTTTCATTATATACTTCAATGATTGCATCATTTTGGGGAATAACTCAATATGATTTCTAGATGAAAACTACGGTTTAAGAAAAATAGAATTACTTTGGATACCTTGGTTGTTTGCTCCGATACGCATCTGAAACATATCATTTTTTATCCTATAAGTGTACTGAAATTGGTCTAAATGATGTGTTTTTCAATGATCTTGATTGCAAATAAATGGTTCTAAACATATGATATTATTTTGATATTAAAAAGATTTATGGTGCTTCATATATACATTGCTGAAAAAAAAAAACAATGACTAAGAAATTAATATTTTGAATATACACTCCTACATAATTAAATGCTTCTATCATTAAAAAGAAAAGCTATTTTTAAGAAGAGAGTTAATGATCCTAAAGCTTAGAATATTTCAACTCACTTCAATAATTCTTATAGGAAAGAAAATGTAATTACTTTTGAAAGAAATTTGAGCTTCAAAAGAATTATTTTCTGATTAAAATTTCCATACATATTAAAAAAATAAGAAGAAATATAATTTATTCTTGAAAGATTAAAAAGAGTGATTGCTATAAATTTTGAAAAATTCTAGATCACTCTACATTCTTGATATTATAGAAGAGAGAAAAAAAAAGGTTTGAAAGAAAATGCATCTTTTGAGGAGGAGCTTTAAATACTCAATCTCTTTATTGAAAATTATCTTCAAACTCTAAACTCTCAAATGGAATGATTAATTAAGGGGGAGAAAGAAAATTTCAGAGTGAGAGATCATATAGAACTTAATCGTATAAATTCACATCTAAAGATGAGACAAAGAATACTAAATGTAAAGTGGTAGTAAACTTTGTGCTTCATTGAATATCTTTTGAAAGTTGGATTTCCATCTGTATTCATCGGTAAATCATTTATTTCTGAAAATTTAATTGAAAAGGATTTCATCTGTCTTAGTTTTGAAAATTTATCTTGAAATCTACTTATGAGTTCTTATTGGCTTGCACTTTGGTGTTTCAATCCTGAGCCAATTCATTTTAATTGATTTTGATGCTATGATCTTTAAAGGAGTAAAAGAAAGTTTTTAAGAGAGCTCTAAAAGAACTTTCAAAGCCTTGAATTTTATGTATCCTACACTGCATAAATTCATGTTTTGGTATATATGCCCCAATACTTTTATATCATGAAAGAACTTTGAAGTCATTAAGAATTAAGGATTCAACATAATCTTATGTTTTTCGAGTATATAAGTTTTGATCTTTATTTGCTCTTATACTATACTCTGAAAATTAATTAGATTGCTCTCATCTTGCTATATACTTAATATATATATATATATATAAAGGTGTTGAATTTTCATTCGTGCCTTCTTTGAATATTATTCTTGATACTCCTTGAAATAACTTGAAAAAGATTCCATCTACACTTGATTTGAAAAATATCTTTGGAATCTACATTTAGAGATCTCTTTTGGCTCACATCTTAAATGTCTCATTTCTAAAACCAAACACATAGAAATAAGATATCATTTTATTAGGGATCATGTGCAAAATGGAAACATATGTATTGAGCATATATGTACGGAAAAACAATTAGCTGACATATTCACAAAATCCTTGAGTGAAGATAGAGTCTGCACGCTAAGGAGAAAATTAGGCATATGTGATCCTTTTTATTGAAGAGATATAAAAGGGAGCAAGCAGTCTCATGATACATTCCTCCCATTTCTAAAAATCCATGAAACATGAGTCAAACTTGTCATCTATAGATTTCTTACTCATGTATCATTGTCCCAGAAAGAATTTGTACGGATTGGAAGCAAGAAAAATTTTTAGAAGCGAAAAGGAAGAGAAAGAAAAAAATTTCTGAACTTGGGTCGACCCAACCCAGAATAGGGTCGACCCAACATTGAGTCGACCCAAGAAAATTCTTGAGTCGACCCAACGTCAGGACCCCACTATTAAAAGGGGGACCCGTGAGCTATCTAGGGCACTGTTTACCCTTTGTCCTCTTCCGAAAACCCTATTTTCCACTTTCAAATCTTCTCCAATCATCTCCAAACAGTAGATTACTTCAATATCTTGGAGAAATGGGACCCAAGAGAGCCGTAGCCAAGCGATCCGGGAGAGTCTCACGATCTTGTTTAGAGCCTAGGATATGTATCTAGTTCTCATATGTATTTTGTGTTGATCATGTATTTTGAACCTTGATTGAGGAACATTGTATTTGTTTTTGTTTTTGGACATGAATGTACTCAAATGTTCCTATTTTGATCAATGAAGTTTGAATGGTTGTTATTTATTGCATCTTTTCCCATGTACCTATTTGATGATAACAAAAAGGGGGAGAAGTAAAGAAAGAGTAAATAGGGGAGAAGTAAAGATAAAAGTAAATAGAGTAACAAAAAGGGGGAGAAGTAAAGAAAGAGTAATAAGGGAAGAAGTAAAGAAAGAAAGTAAAATAATTTATAAAACAAATTGAAAATCATATAGGAAAGCATATACATCCAAGGGGGAGCAATTTGCAACAATGAAAATGTTCAACTCAACAATTTATATCAAATTTCAGAATTTGGCACACATAAATTCAGAATTTGGCACGCACCTTTCATACCTCGATACATAACCTGAAACTCATGTTTTATCTCAAATTTTTGGAGTTTCATCTTTAATGAATTATAAATGAAAGGGGGAGTAACACAAAAAGTCAAATTGGCAACATTTAAATGATATAGGGGGAGACTTCACTCTTATATATGAAAAGCTGAAATTCAGCAAGTTAAACCCTTTCAAAAACTGAATTTAAGATAAGTATCAATAGGCTCATACTCTTTATTTTGTAATCATCAAAAAGGGGGAGATTGAGGATGATAGTGTTATTTTGATGATTAACAAGCAATTGTCTAGAGTATGTTATAAGTTAAATCAATACTTCATTTATAAGTCTATTACTCTCAGTATGTTTGTATAAATTGATATAAATACATTTCATTGTTCATTTGAATGAATCTAACCTTAAGATGCAGCAAAGTGTGGATTGAGTCGACCCAAAGGATGATTGGGTCGACCCCGGCACATCAAGAAAATATTTGGCACACCTCTGCAAATATGGCACAAATGAACAGTGAGTTGGGTCGACCCAAGGAAAGCATGAGTCGACCCAAACATCAAGATCCTCAAACAGAAGACAGAAAATGGTTCTCTAGATTTACTGAGAGGGTCGACCCAAGATATAGTTGAGTCGACCCAAGCTTGAGTCGACCCAAACCCTGAGAGGGTCGACCCAAAGGCAAGACAAAACAGAAGACAGAAAAGGTTCTCTGGAAACCCTGTTAGGGTCGACCCAAGAAGAAGTTGAGTCGACCCAACTGAACCTTGAGTCGACCCAAAGAAAGGTTGGGTCGACCCAAGTGAAGGAATGCTGAATTTCAAGTTTCTGTGGACTCTGAGAGGGTCGACCCAAGGAATGTTTGAGTCGACCCAAGTGAAAGTTGGGTCGACCCAAGGACAGGTTGAGCCGACCCAAGCACGGGCAGAAGCATAACGGCTAGTTGTGCAGAAGTGCTTTTTGGACTCCCAACGGCTATAAACGGCTAGTTTCTTCAATCCAACGGTCAGGAAGGACTATTTGGAGGTTGGAGAAGTATTTAAGAGGGAGTATTCATCAGAGGAAGCAAGCTTTGGAAAATACATCAAGTGCATTCAAGAGAGAACCCTAGCAAGGCAAGCTTCATCCAAGTGCTTCATTCAAGAATCAAAAGAAAGTGGTTGAGCAGATTCAAAGAGTCATCAAGAGCTCCATCCACCCTTGAAGAGTGAAGCATCCTTGACAAAGAAGAGAGAAGTCACATCAAGCGATAAATATTCTCTAAACTCTTCTTTGTAGATTATATTGTTATATTTGCTCATCTAGGAGTTTAAATCTTCTTCCTTTGTTTATTAAACTACTTGTAAAGGTTGGTTGGTTAGCCCGCAAAACCAACGGAATAGGTTGATTGGTGAACCCGGAAAATCAATTGTAAAGGTTCGTTGGTGAGCCCGTAAAACCAACATAGGTTGTTGGTAAGCCCGTAAAACCAACGTAGGTTGTTGGTGAACCCGTAAAACCAATTGTATAGGTTCGTTGGTGAGCCCGTAAAACCAACATAGGTTTTTGGTGAACCCGGAAAACCAAAGTGTAAAGGTTTTTGGATTGTGAGCCCGGAAAACAATCCAACTGTAATCCGCGGGATTATAGTGAATTCCCAAGGGGTCGCTTGGGGAGTGGACGTAGGTGCTAAGGAGAGCACCGAACCACTATACTTCTTGTTGTTTGCATTGTGATTTGTTTAAGTTCACTAACTCATCATTTAACACAAGTAAGATAGTTAAAATTAAAAGAAACCAATTCACCCCCCCTCTTGGCTTGTCACCTTGGGCAACATCTTCCTAGTGCCTCACATGCTTGTCCTTGAACCATCTTAGTTAATGAAACTATCTCTTCAGTTCAGGTGATATGTACTTGCTTATATTTAGGCAATCTCTTGAGTAAAGTGACTCAATATTCAACTATTGTCATATCTTATTTTGAGTCACCTAGTTAAAAAATATGTTGGATGAATGGTTTGTATCTTGAAGAAACTAATGACTCTCTTTCAAGAAAGAAAAGGAGTTTGTTAATAATGCAGGATCCTTGAGCAAGAAAATGAGAGATTTCAACTTGAAGGACACCTCCACATAAGATACAATAAACATTCACATGCAAACAAGAGAGAGGACCTTCTTCAGCCAAAAGTTCACACATAAGAAATCTAGTTTGGCTTGAAGAATATAAAATGAATAGGTAATTTTAGATACCTCTCTCATAAATTAATTGAGCAAAGTCAATAACTTAATCTTATTATGGCATGATTAAATTCTTTAATTATTAATTTTTGATATCATGTCTATATATGTATTGATTGACTTATACTTTTAGAAAGTGTTTCATGGTTTGCCCAAACTAAATTATTTCTTTTGCCTATATCATAACCATGAAATACACAAGTATATGCTTAAAATTTTGATGAAAAATAACTTGTGAGAAGTTATGAATCCTTGAGCACAATGAAAATGTTGTTTGCATGATATACATCTATATGATACATAAGATTATTTCTTTATTCTGCTCTTTCATGTAAATTACTTGAGAATAACAAAAAGAGAGAGAGATAAAGAAAAGAAAATGGATATTATTCAAGAGAAGTAAAATCTAAGTAAAGGCAAACACTTCAATTTTAAGGAAAAGCAAAACAAGCATAATATATTTGGCACATTTATGAGACTTGTGAAAGGGATAAAATCCGTAATTAATTACACTTAAACAGGGAGAGTTTGAAGTGAACATTTTAACCTTTCTATATTGCTCATCATAGGGATGGTGCCAATGGGGAGGCTAGTGGTAGTACCCGGCACTATTTGACCCAACTATTTGGTGTAGGGTATATTAGGGACGGCACAAGAGGGAGGCTAGTGGTAGTACCTCGTGCCCCTTCCAACTCCACCGGATAGGGAGCAAATAGAGTATAGAGCATAAGAAAGTAAAAATGAAAGACAAAGTAAATGAAAGTATATAAGAAGAATCAAGTCAAATTTTTTAATCACTTGAAAACACACTTTAAGGATGAAATCAATGCAAGATTATATTTAAATAGGGGGAGTTTATTTGAAAAGAATTGATTTTGATCCTTGACATGCTTGTCCTTAATATTTTAATGCATGACTTAACACATAATATATTTTGCATGTGGCATGATGTCTTGAATTATGGGTTCTCAATATTTTGTAATGCTCCATGCTTGGATAATTTGATTGAATGTTTGAAATACTGCATAAATTTTTTTTAGTATTATTGAAAAGAAATTTTAGATTTGTCGTTCACAATCATCTTTAAAATCTGAAAGTTGAATAAATTTGTAAAAAGGAGAAGAGAAAGATATCTTTATTTAAGCAAAATGAATTGATCTTGATCTATCTTTCTACTTGCCTAACTTTGATACATAATATCCTAATACTTGTTAAAATATCCTCCATTTTGTATCGAAACTCAATATTAAATACAAATATTCTGAATATGCTCTTATATGTTTGAAATATGTGTTTTGAATCGTTATGATTTAAGATGAGCTACAATGTGGAAGATACATATTTCAAATTACAACTTTAAAAGCCTCCTTGAGAATCTTTATGAAATTCAGAATCTGACTTTGTATAAAAGCTTTAACTCAATATGAATTTCTAAATGAAAACTTTAATATAAGAAAAACAGAGTTAATTTTGACCCCTTGGTTGATTGTCTCGATACGCATCCGAAACATATCTTTTCTTATCGTTAAAGTGTACTAATATTGGTCTAAATGATGTGTCTTTCGATGATCTTGATTGCAAACAAAAATTTCTAAATATATGATTTTATTTTGATATTAAAAAGATTTATTGTGTTTCATGTATACATTACTGAAAAAAAACTATGATTAAGAAATTGAGTTCTATAAATATGTATACCTCAATGATCATCTATATGTTTTTCTCTCCTACATGCTTAAAGACTTCCATCAAAATATATATATATAGAGCGAATGATCTTAAAGCTAGAAATATTTCAGCTCACTCAAATGATTCTTAAAAGAAAGAAAATGTAAATGCTTTTGACAGAAACTGAGCTTCAAATGAATCATTTTCTGATTAATATTTCTATACATTTTCTCTAAGATTAAGAGAAAGCATAACTTGTTCTTGAAGGATTAGAAAGAGTAATTGCTACAAATTTTGAATAATGCTAGATTACTCTACATTCTCGATATCATAGAATTTCAATTTTATTCACGTTTATCATTAAAATCTGAAATTCAACAATAGAAAAGAATGATTAAAGAAGAATGCATCTTTTGAGGGGGAGCTTTAGATATTCAGTATCTTATCCTAAAGTTACTTTAATTATGGATTGATTTTGATGAACCTCCTTATATTGCAAGACTTGCTTTAATTATATAATAAGTTTATACCTTGAGATGAGTTCTATAAAGGTTGTCTTATCTCAAACATTGAGTCTTATGGAAATAAGCTGAAACTTATAGAAAATATTTTTTTTTTGAGATTGACAATTTTATTGAACATTATCTTCAAATTCTAAACTCTTAAATGGAATGATCAATTGAGGGGGAGAAAGAAAATCTCAGAAGGAGAGATCTTATGGAACTTAATCGCATAAATCTATAACTAAAGGAGTGAGAAAGAATACTAAATGAAAAGTGATCCTAATACTCTCCAATATGTATCATCTGAAATTTAAAATCTGAAAATCTTTATGATACACCTTGAGGCTTGTTATTTGGTTAATATATCTTATGCATATATCATGAACCAAATTGCAATTCAAACAGTTGATTTTAAGAGCCTCTAACTTACTGAAAAAGGGGGAGAATAATGTGTTTAATTTTCTTGAGTATCTTTTAGAAAACCTATTTTTGGAATTCACTAATGAGTTCTTATGCCAATTCATTATTATATGTACCAAAATGTGCTTCTTTTTTAAAGGAATAAAGTCTTTATAAGAACCTTCAAAGCTTTGAATTTTATGTATGCTCTAAGATATATCATAAATTGCATGAATTCATGTTTTGGTATTTATGCCACAATATGTTACACCATAAAAGAACTTTGCAATCATACTTAATATATTGCTCTTATACTCTGAAAATTAGCTTAATTGCTCTCTTGTTGCTAAAATACTTAATATATTGGGGCAAAAGATCTTAAATGAACAAGCTTTCATACTTATTATTGAAAAGAGGTTAGATTTCCATTCGTGCTTTCCTTGAATATCATTTGTGGTACTTCTTGAATTAACTTAAGAAAAATTCCACCTGTACTTGATTTGAAAACTATCTTTGGAATCACATTCGATGTGCTTTCATCATAATTTGCTCTGAAATCATCTTAATTGGCTCTGATCTATGCTAATTAATCTTATTCTGACATTATTGCCTTGAGTTATATGATTCATACTTGCAATAATTTAACATGCATTAACTGAAAATCAGAGTACTATAAGGAAAAGAAATATTTGAGTACCATTAACCTTGTGCTTAATGATTCATTATTTTACAACCTTTTTGATGTTGTCAAAAAGGGGGAGAAATATCTGAGTATATACTCATAATGCTTTATGTGTTGATTATGTTAAGATTAAATCTAAAAGCATTATCATGAAGTATATTTTAAAGATATATATTTTTTCTACTTCAAACAACTTAGCTATGCATTACTTCTAGAACACAATATATTTTATATTGCATATACTCCAAGTTTTGTCATCATCAAAAAGGGAGAGACTGATGACCCAAAGATTGATTTAAAGATTGATTTTGATGATCACAAAACCTTGAAGTATAAATACTAATGTTTGTGTTGCAAGGAGAAAGATATTTATTTTGCAAGGAACATAGCAAGTTGGAAGAATACAAGAAGGCCTCCAAAGCTCTCAAGAAAAGTTGGAAGAAAGCTACAATTTATTGGCCCAAGTTTCAAGTTTAAAGTATTCAAGTTGGAGGGGCAAATTCTAAAGAAAAATTCAAAAGAATAGTTCTCGAGTCGACTCCTCGAAAATTCGAGTCGACTCCGATACATGCCGAGTCGACTCCCAACGTTTCCGAGTCGACTCAAAAGAGTAATAGAGGAAAGACAGAATAAAAAATTTTAGACCCTGCAACCGAGCCGACTCCAGAGGACCACGAGTCGACTCCGAAGTCAGGCGAGTCGACTCCTAATTGTGCAAGAGTCGACTCCCAGAGAAAAGCAAGGCAAAAAATCAGAGAGACAATTTCGGACACTGAGAGCCGAGTCGACTCCCGCAAAGTCCGAGTCGACTCCGAGGCAGTTCAACTCCAAAGACAGAGGATCAGTTTTCGGGCTCTGAGAGCCGAGTCGACTCCAAGAGAATCCGAGTCGACTCGAGGAAGAAAATCAGAAAATATGTCCTCTGAATTCCTGAGAATGAGCCGACCCCCAAGTGCCCGAGTCGTCTCCAGCTATCGGCGAGTCGACTCCAGTTTGGTCCGAGTCGACTCTAGGACAAGGCATGCACATTAATTCAAATTTGGAATAGTGGCCGAGTCGTCTCCAGTCAAGCACGAGTCGACTCCTGCAACAGGCGAGTCGACTCCAGATCGCGCGAGTCGACTCCGATCCCAACGAAAATATTGTTAGGAGGTACAGGCTGTGTCCAACGGCTCTATTTTCATCTCTAATGGCTAGATTCTTGTTTCCACGCCATCTAAAGCTATAAAATCAAGAGGAGAGCTAGGGGAGAAGGTATGGAAGTAGGAGAGAACATTTAGGGAAGAGATTTCAAAGAGATTACAAGGAAAATCTCCTATAAGCACAAAAGGGCCATCCAAAGCGAAATAGAGAGAAGAAGAGCATCCAAGTGAATCCCAAAGCTTCCTCTCCATCCGTGTGCTGCCTCAATGATCCTCTACCTCGTGCCAAATCAGAAGAGGGTCAAGTAAGGAAGAAGCCGAGTTCCTTCATCTTCAAAATTCGTTTGAGAGCTTCTCTTTACTCCATTTGTTTATATTTGCTATATTTGCTTAGTTAAGAAGCTTGTATTTGCTTTAAATTCTTAGTCTAATATCTTGTAACTTGATTCAATCAAGGGATTGAATCAAGAGGTTAAGGTTTGTTGGCGAGCCAAAGAAAAAACCAACGGTGTTAAGGTTTGTTGGTGAGCCAAAGGAAAAACCAACGTTGTAAGGTTGTGGTTGGTGAGCCTTTGGGGAAAACCAACTGGGTTGACTGTGAACCCGGAAAACAATCGTTGTAAGGTTGTGGTTGGTGAGCCTTTGGAAAAACCAACTGGGTTGGATTGTGAGCCCGTGAAAACAATCGGTAGGTTCTAGTCGGTGAGCCTGTGAAAACCGACCGAGTTCGTTGTGATCTCGCAAAACAACAAGTTGGGTTGTGAGCTTGTAAAACAACCGGCTGTAATCTGAGGGATTATAGTGAAATTCCCAAGAGGTCTTGGGGAGTGGATGTAGGTGCTGAGATGCACCGAACCACTATACTTTTGTTGTGTTTGTGATGCTCTTTGTTGTCTAACTTCCTCACTCACTTACTTACTTAGATACTATGCTTGCTTAACTCTTCTCCGTGCATCCTTTAGTTGCAAGCATATTCAATTTACTTAATCAAGTCTCATTCAATATAATAGCATTAAGACTCATTGTATTGAATTGCATACTTGGGCAAACTTAGACTAATCTTTTATTGAGTCCACTGCTTAATAGTTGATTAGATTAGAATCATACTCTTGCTAAGTTTAAATTTTACTAAGCATCCATACAACTTAGCATAATTAACTCTAAAAGATTAGAAGTAGTTGAAAAGTTTTTAAAAGACCCAATTCACCCCCCCTCTTGGGTTGTCACCTTGGGCAACACTAGGGCGGCATCAATGTAAGACTCATAGGCGGGGTATTGGTAGTGCCCGCACTGGGGCATCCGTCGTCGGGTTCGTTAGATGGTCCCGAAGTTTGCCCATCATGCTCCGCTCTGTTGGTTGACCCGCCAACGAATCGGCTCAGATGGCCTTGGCGGACGATCACTTCGATCTTATCACAGAGCTGATAGCAATCCTCCATGTCATGGCTATGATCTCTATGGAAGCAGCAGTACTTGCCTAAGCGCTTCCACAATTTGGATGATCGCATCTTCGGAGGAGATTGGAGGTAGCCGCAACCCTCAATTTCCGTAAGGATCTCGGCCCGGGAGGACGTAAGAGGAGTATACTCCTCAAAACTTCGATGGGAGAGATGTCTCCCAGATCTCCGAGGGGACCTGCTCCTCGATCGATAACATTCCTCGTGGAGTTCCGCGATCTGATCCCAAAACATTTGGATTTGTCGCTCTGCTTCCTCGACCTTCTTATCGAGTTCGGTGGTTGACGAAACTCCAACCGAATGAAGGGTTTGGATAACCACGGCCAGGGTTTGGACTTGCTGGGCGAGCAGGTAAAACTGCTCTGGCTGGACTTGAGAGGTTTGGTCTGCAGGGACATGCGATGCAGGGGGTGGACCTTGGAGAGAGCAGTCGGGCGCCGACTCTCGACTGCTCGATGCGCTTGGGGCCCCTTGGCTCATTATCCTTATGATCACAACTCAGGCCTTTCTTCTAGTGCTAAAAATGTTGTGGTTCAAATTCGGCCTGAGGGTGACCACGCCGGTGGAGTTGAGGGAGCCAACGGTGGTTGAAGGGAGAGGACGTGAGCCACCTCCTGTGCGACAGCCGTGAACCTACACAAAGCCTCTCCGGTGGGGTTCTGGTGAGGGCCCTCAGATGATCAAGTTAGAGTGGGGATAAATTTTGTCCAACCAAAAAGGGTCCCTTAGAAATTATCTGACCGAGCTATTTATAGCCTCGATAGAGTGGCCCAGGTGGCGGAGGTACTGTCAGCCCTCATCATGAGAGGGCATGGCTCTGAGCCAGATGGCACATAGCTCAAGCTAGCTGGTGACGTGTGGTACAGCCCGTTCTTGAGAACGGTAGGGTGTTGGAAGTCACAACAGGGTATGGTCGGAGTAGTCAAGGTGCCGTCTGACGGCTGTTGGCCGGTTATGTAGACATGATACAGTAGTATGGTGAAGTACGACCATGTGGGTGGGCGTAAGCCCACATATGGGTGTGGTTATTGGCGAGGTCGAGCTCGTCGAGCAGTCGCGTTATGTGTTTGACGAGGTCGGCTTGTCGGGTGCGGGAAGTAGCTCGGGTTCCCGGACTCCGAGGCGTGCTTGGTGGAGTGCTCCAAACTCGAGGGTCGGGGCATACTACTGGAGTGGGCTCCCCGAGCTCGGCCGGGGCGGATTGGTAAATATCTAGAAGTGCCTCGGCTTGGTTGGGAAAGTCGACGAATATCAGAAGTTGATGGAGCCTTCGGTGGAGTCCCGAGGACGAGTTGACCTTGGGCCGAAGTGAAAATCCAGCTGATTGTTGCTGATATTTATTGGGCCGGAATTGGGCGGCCTTTTAGTTGTGGGCTGGACGATCTATTTTTTCCTCTATCATCATTGTTATGTTCCAATATTTTCTTTGGACAATTGTCCAGTCCATGTTTTCATTGCCAACACTATCACAAGTAGTACCCTTTTATAAGTATTTTCATGTCTTAGAGGATTGCTCAAGGGAGAGACCCAGCGACTTCTACTCATTACGGTGATTCTACAGGTAGTGTGCAACTATGGACTTCTAGTCTTAGAAAATCGTTCAAGGTGGAGGCCTAGTGTTCTGGCTCATGGCCGTAGTTAAAATGCTCATGTTAGCACTAACTTCGGCTCCAAGGAGCTCGACTTCCTCTCCCCATTGTCAACATTGGCTGCTTCATTGGCTCTAGCTCAAGCTCAAGCTGAGCGATGCATGAATGTCACATGCATTTGTACGTCCATCAATGAGGTAACATGAAAACGAAAAAAGAAAAGAAAAAAAAAACACTCTTTCTTGCAAAATTATGCCTTCTATTTTAATAACTAATCATTTTTCCAACGTAACCAATCATATGCATATTTGACAAGTAGGCATGGTTTTAACATTTCTTGCAATAATAGCATTTGATGTTGTATTGTTGTGTCACATACTTAATATTGGAAAAGCTACACTCCAAATTCTTGTGCCCATGCTTATTCCTGAATTGTGGGTTGCATTTTTCGCATCAAAAGATGGTAGACTATTGGCACAATTTGGAAAGCTTGAGAGGAACAATTAAGCGAGACGAATGCATGATCGAACACTCCAAATTCTTCCACCCATGCTTATTCCTGAATTGTGTGTTGCATTTTTCGCATCAAAAGATGGTAAACTATCGGTACAATTAAGCGAGAGAACAATTAAGCAAGACAAATTCATGATCGAATGGAGCACTTTGGTCGGATGAGCAGCTGTAACAAATAGAAAAGCATGGTACACAAACAAATAATTAACTATCTATTTTCTTGAAGGTTACATTTCAAATAGAAAAGTATTGTTGATTATAACTGGCTATTTCAACTTGAAACAATGTGTTAATAGCAAATATATGGATTATCATAAAGTGAAGGGCACATTTGGAATTGTAAGTTATAAAGCCTAAAATTTCTTTGCTCTTCCCGTTGTTTTGATTCATTCTTCGGTTTGCGTTCTCTTCTCTTTCCTTTCCTTTTCATTCTACTGTTATTTTTGTTTTTCCTCTTGTTCTAACTTAGTTGATCAAATTTTACCTTATAATCCTACAAGTCCAATGAATTAAAAACTGCTGTTGCTATAATTTCCAAGACCATATGAGTGGTGTTCCTAACTATTTGAATGGGTTAAAATCCCCAATATCCATTTTGTCAAAATCTTGTCCCAACCTATATGACTTGTACAACAATAATGTTATATCAGATTGACAAATGTAAAATGTATTATTGCACTAGCGTAGATCTTGTAACCTATATGTTTAGATTTTAGCGTGGAGTTAGCATGTAGCATGTAGCATGTAGCATGTCAATACTTGATGAGAAATGGATCTAAAAGAGTTGTTATTTGGTCATAGTATTTAGTCACAGGAAATTTGGGAAAATGTTCCCTACCATTTGCCCATCAATCAAAAGATTGTTTATTTTTTCCATTTTTCCTTAAAAAAAGGTCATAGGCAATATGCTACAAATCACATCCTTTCCTAAATAC
This sequence comes from Phoenix dactylifera, assembly GCF_009389715.1. Classification (NCBI taxonomy): domain Eukaryota; kingdom Viridiplantae; phylum Streptophyta; class Magnoliopsida; order Arecales; family Arecaceae; genus Phoenix; species Phoenix dactylifera. The sequence continues at coordinate 24,005 of NW_024068084.1, forward strand.
CTCTAATTCCCCAAATTTTGGTGAAGTCGAATTAAAGAAGAAAAGCATAAGGCAATAAATACATGTACTTGTTACTCTTTTTCTAAGAGACTGGGGTGGGACTAGCAATGATTAAAGTAATTCAAAAATTGACGGCTGGTGTTGCTTATTAAACCATATAAAGTTATATACAGTGTCCTATAAATTACTTAATAGTACCAACTACTTCAGTCGATAATGTCACTGCATGTTGATATTAGTGATGTGGCTTGAGTAACACACCTAAACACTTGCTCTTACTACTCTTCTCAGCTTCACCTCTCTTCTAAGGATTGGCTGAATTCTTGTTTGTTTCTATTTTTTAAGGCCTCCAGTATTAAGTTTACTTCGAGATATACTCATAATAAACTAAATTGAGATAAAACATATAAATATAAACATAAAAAATTATCAAATAAAATTAAAATTTATCTTAGCTAATTATCTAAGTATTTTTTCTATGAGAAAAAGTAGGTTCGAAAACTTCTTTATAAAAATACATTAGTATTTATATACTAATGTACATAGCATTATTGGAGGTCATCAGCCCTTAATTATCTATATTAGTTTCCTTCAATATCCCAATTTGTAAGTTTATTCTTTTGACCTAATGCCATGACACAAGGATAGTAATACTCTCTCATAATTTTGTCTAATTTGATAGGGGAAACTTTGCTCAAGAAAGATAGGGACAGGAAGTTGTTTGAAGGTTGCGATTACTTTTATTTATATGAAAAAATGTTTAGATGTTAAAACATTTTGCATAAAGTATCTAGGTAAAATAGCATTAAAATAAACAAAATGCTATTGATGTGCAGAATCATATAAATGTTATGACTTATCACACAATATGTGGTTTAGTCATAAGAAAATTTACAATTTTCTATTATAAATCTTCTGTAAAAAAGATAATTAGAGATAAATAATTTCAATTAAATGAAAGGGATATGATATTATGTGATTATATGCACTTGGCTCCTTAGTATCTAAAAACCTTGTGAAGTATAATATAACTATATTGATTTTGCTTAACATAATTACATCTTTAAATTGGTTTTTAAATTCACATCTATGTTCTAGTCTTCTAAGTGACAGATATGAAAGATATTCTTGTGCAAGAGTAACATGTTGGCTTGGTACATTAAAGTCTTTATGCTTTTAAAAGGATTCGTTATTACCCTAATTTGATTTACATAACAAATTGTTCTATATTATAACAAGAAACTTGTCATAATGAAGCCACACTCTTCATTGCTAGCAAGTGATGAGATGAAGCAAGTCAACCAAATATTGGACCCTTCTTTTTCCTCTCTTCAGCCATGTTGTATTCGTTATTGATTTTAACCTATCAGTAATGATGTTCTCCAGAGAGCAGATAACAATGTGACTCTTTCATCAAAAATGCTATTAGTTTGATTTGGCTTCAACTTGCAACTTTTTGATTTACACTATTTTTCTTCTTCGTTGAGAAATATGTTAGCAATACAATATCAATTTATAATATCAGGGTTCGTGCGACAATGCAGAATCATGAATTTTCTAAGATGAGACACTTGTGCAATCAATGTAACTGGTGCAAATTCTTTCATGTTCATTGATGCTTGACCAATAGATAAACCATTGCATGATCTACAAGAGACCATATTGGCATGTCAATCATCTATCTCCATGCTCTTTCACTCTTAAAAGGAAGACAATAGTGACCATGCTACAGCATTGCTTTTCATGAGGAGAGATAGCAACAAACAAGAGTCACTATCCTTACAAGAACCCTGCAGTCTCCCAGTACGAGGAATAGAGTCATAATTGACTGGCTAACCTTAAATGACTCCAAGGTTTTGCTAAAACATTCCAAATGTACACTTCAACCAATGGTACTAAGAACAAGTTCTAGGACAAAATTTCTTGTATGATAATTTATGTTTTTCGTTTCATATGACAACTGCTAAAATTTTAGCTCAGAACCTGTGATTGTACAAACCATGTCTGTCTATGCCATGCCTGTGGAACAACTTCCTCTCACTTCAGTCAAAAAGTTTCTGAACTTGAAAGGTCTCAGGCAATGTCTGTGAAAGATGCTGAAAGTGTTTCACAAAACCCAACAGATTATATCATTCAACACTTGCAAGCAGTACAGGCAAGCCGAGCTAGGCCCATTAGTCCAAATTAATGATTTGCCTGTAAAGCCTACATCAAGTATATTTGTTCAAGTATATACAATCACATTTCAGGAAAGGAAAGGACTAGGCAATAGTGGTGACAACTTCTTCCAGATCTGGTGGTGGCTAGCGCAGAAGTTTCCATGAGTATTACATTTGTGTAAATGATGTGACTTCTATCGAGCTTGTGGGAGTAGTTTTTTTCCAAATGGAATGCAACTCGATGAACGAGTTGAAATGTAAAAGCCCCTTTACTTATTTTCATAGTAAGTAATATGTCATTTGTATCAAGAGTCTTCTAAAAATCGAATCATACCTCTTTTAGAATATGGAAAACAAAGCGGTGCTCATACGGTCATATGGCAGGCCTCTAGAAGTAATTAGAACTCTTGATTCAAGAAGAGGCTCATCTGGTGAGACTATGCAGCTTACTTCCTCAAAGCAATTCTATTGCTCCTAGATGATTCCATAGCCTATATCAAGTAAATTATTTCAAAGTAACATACAATCACTCAGATCCGCCATGCATAAACAGCTACTCATTATTGTTCTCTTGCAATCAAAATTGTGTTGAAGTCATCTATAACTATTGAAATGAGGACCCTCCAAGCAGAAGCTTTTGAAATCTCATTTCATCGATCCTGATGATCAAGGTGCTGTTATGCTGTGAATAATTTAATTTTTTCCGTCGGAAGAACCGAGATTTGTGGGAAACTATCCCAAATCATTGTTGAACTTGAATGTGCTCAGATGGATAACATGGCAGATGAAGATAAATGGTGATAAGAACAAGTTCCATATTTGAGATTTGAGTGGACGTAGCAGGCTACTATTAACCTCTGCATGGTTCATGCACTCTGGACTCCTATGCGTCAATTTTGCTTTCAAGAGGATGTCATGAAGTAATAAAACTAAAAAGAACAGGGGGGATTTTATGCACTAAATTAGGTGTCATAATCAGAGAGAAGAATGCCAAGGTAACTATTATTTAGGTGATGTAAAGCTTTGGTGAAAATGAAGTGAAAGTGATGTAGTTGTTTATGGGGGAAAGAAAAAGTCAAAAGAGCAACATCTTTTTCCTACCCAAGGGGCCAAGGAGGAAGAAATTACATCAGCCTAGAGGCATATAAACACCAATTCTAATTACAATCTGATGCATAAAGTGCCACTTTAACCAACTAGTAAAGCCATTAAGCCTCTTGATGGTTGCAGGATACCACAGAATCACCTGTGAAACTAATGATTGCGGATGCTTAAATTATTGCTCAAAGGAAAAAGATTATGGATGCTGAAAATGACTGATTCAATAGGCCTTAGTGCTGTGCTCTTGATGGGACCTTAACTTTGCCACTCTATTATATAGATCAAGTATAAGCTACCTAGCCACAGATGGAATTTGCCTTGCACTGGAATACATCTTGATTTTAACAGCGAGAATAATTACATTAAAAGGTAACCTTATTGGCCTAAATCTCAACACTAATTAATTTCGATAAAGTCCGGTCTCATGCCGCATCTGAATGCCATTCAAGTCACTAAGGTATTAAGTTCTTAAATCTAATTCTAATGCCTTTCATCCATGGGTTGTTCCAAATCTTAGTACTGCACTATTGTTTGTCTCTATTCATAAACCATCCCATTCTTAACTCTTGAAGCCATAATTAATTGCACTGCTAGGTCCTTGCAAACATCACTACTTGGCTAATATTCAAATTAAAAAAAAAAAAATCTTAATCCTAAATATTTAACTCGTTCGGGAGCAGATTATGACCATCACTACTCATTCCACTTGAAACAATCAAGTGCACCATGCACACATGTGATCAGGATCAGAGTATATGTATTCTCATGACAACTTATGTTAAATTATTTAGAAAATAATTTTAAGACGATGATGAAAAAAGACTTCCCATGGATGAGAAAAAAGTACATGGTAATGAATTTGTATTAATATATGCACTAATTAAGGTGTCAGGATTTTGGCATCCCAGAAATCAAAATATAAAACCAACCCTAGCTGCAAAAATTGCCAAGATGGTGATAGTTAAACTGCAACACCACCTCTGCACTTAAGAAATTAGTGGCATCGATACAATTAAACAGATATATCTATCATGCGTAAATGGCTTAGCAACAAATTGGCTGATATTTATTTTCCTGCTTGTGAAATGGTAGCAAAATAAACAAAAAGCACAGAAAAACAAAAAGAAATAATGCAAACAGTTAAGCATATCATAGAACATCAATTACTTGAGCAAATAATGAAATTCCCTGATCAAACTTCCCATTGGAAATCCATCAGAAACATTGACTTCTCGAGTAGCCAAAAAATCATACAGCAGGCAAAACTTGAAGCTGAATCCACCTAATAAAACAGATGTTCATGCAATTGTCCTGGATGACATTGTTATTTTAAAGAATGATGATTGAATGGAAAATTTTGGACTTCCAGTGCAGCGAAAGTAATGGTATATCCCATGATTACTGTGTCTAGCATACCCCGCAACTCTTCTGACTTAAGACTCAGATTAATATGCTATGACAAATTAGTTTATAGAAAAATGGATCATTTTCAAGAATCAGTAATGTAATATACATAGAACAATAATATAAATGTTGCCTGTCAAATGATCCTTATCTATTCAACGAAGTAGAAAAGCTTTCATCAAAGCTTGTTAAATGAATGGTGCTAGTTTTGAAACAAAAACCCAGCAAGCTGATCAAAGGAGAGCAGACTTGAAAAGAGAAGTGTAGCTCAAAAGAGGATGTTGAAAAGTGCACAGTAAGAAAGGGAGGGAAAAACAAATCAAAGATTAGGTTGTTGCTAAAACTTGAATACAAAGAACAAGATGGGCAGTTATACAAAAAGGCTGGCAGTAACAGCTTGACATAAAGTAAGAATACAAGTCAAAGGTGGTTTTTTGGTTGAAAGCTCTTGTTCATGTTGGATAGCTGGGAAGTCAGGAACAAGAAAGTAAAAGAATACAATAAAACACAGAATAAAAGAATAGAATATGTCCTGCTACAAGTAAAAGAGAGAGCGAAGTTCATTCAATCACAAACAAGAGAACAAAAATAAATGGCAAAAATATATTTCACAACATAAACAAAGTTTTTTTTTTAAAAAAAAAATAGAGTGATTTATTTCGCATCGTAAACCAATGTAAACATGTGGAAGACAAACCTAGTCCCGAGGCATCCAAGTTATTGCTGGGGACAGCCATGGGGGAAGCCAAGTCAAAACTCAACTTTCCAAGCAGCCTCACCTTCCAAGCTAATTCCACAGCAAAGTCATGGAGCCTCACACCTCAAGGCAGTCCAAGTTGAAAAAGGAACAGAAAACAATGGCGTTGAGGACTAGACTCCATATGGGGGTCCCACCAGACTCTTATTCCTGCCAAGTGGCAGACAAGAAACCTGTTGCCCTTGCACTCCTATGTTTCTTGGCAAAACACCATTCACCAAAAGCAAAATTGCAGTGAAGGACTAAAATTATGAAAGAGAATCGTGTAGATTTCATATGCACTGCAAAGTTAGGCAAGAGAAGCCTGGAGAAAAAAAAGCCAGCATACAAATTAATTAAGTCCTTGCAAGTTGAAACACAAAATAGATCAATAAGCACTGCATTTGAAAGTGTTTTGCCCACACTGTCTTCTAGCCTCCATTTACCACCCAAGATGGTTTCCATGCAGCCAAAAGAGAAAAGCTAAAAAGCAAAATAAACTTGTCTTCTTCTCTATCTGTCCATCTATCCCTCTAAAGCCCACAAGAAAACAGTCTGTACAAAACCACCGCTGAAGCACAAAAGACACCAAATCCAAAAAGACTTGTACATCAGAGCCCCTCAGAAGAGCCATTTTTGGAGTGCTCGGTGAGGGAGGAGGTCTTGTTGTTGCTACTGGTGTTGGAATTGGAGTTGGAGTAGTGGGTGTGCTTCTTTGAAGAGCCCTTGCACTGGTGAACAGGGTACTTGAGGGCATTGAGCTCCACCTTCCTGAGGGCAGCCTTTCCCAGGTCCACCCCACAGATGTCTGCGAGCCTCACAAGGTAGAGCAGCACATCAGAGAGTTCCTCCCCCAGGTGCTCCTTCTCCTCCTCCTTCCAGTCTGGGAGGCCCTTGGGGACCTCCCCTCTCCACTGAAAGATCTCCGACAGCTCCCCGACCTCTCCCACCTTCCTCCACCACCACCACCGCCACCAAACCCGGAACACAAAAAAGATGAGAAGAAGATAATCCAACAAAATATTAAACCAAGAAAAGAGAACAAAGATGGTTTTCATTATTCCTCCTTATGTTGGCAGTGGGCTCAGAAATAAAAGGCAAAGGAACAACAAAAGGGAATGATATCAGTACTCGACGCATATTAGGTTCCCCTTTTGTTCCCCTTCGCAATGTTTCAACTTTTGCTCCTCCACACCCCAGCCCACCAGTAAAGGAAGAGAAAAGGTTGGTTTTAGGGGGCAAACTACTGCAACCCAAAGCTGCCATTAACCAAAACCATCCCTTTCCCCTCCAAACAAAACATACAATAAAAAGATCAAAAAAAAAAAAAGTAACATTAACAAAGAAAAAATAATAGTAATGGGTGACGAGAGAAAAGAATGGGATTATACGGGAACAAAGTAGAGGCTTCGAGAAAGAGAGAGAGAGAGAGAGAGAGAAGGGTACCAAGGCTAGGAGGAGGTTTCTAGGACTGTGGAACTGGTCCCAGTCTCTTTCTCTTGCAAACTCGGCCATCTTCTTCTTAAGATCGTCCAGGGTGACGCTCCCTCCTTCCTCCATGCCTTCTTCTTCTTCTTCTTCTGAGAACACTCCTTTCATGCTTCTCTCTCTATTGCTCTCTCTCTCTCTCTCTAACTCTGTGACTTATGTGTCCTTTGGTGGGTGGGTTGAGGAAACCAAAGGGACAGAGCGACACTTAAAAAAGATGGAGTGCCGGAGGGCACCCTTTTCCTGCGCTTTCCCAAAAGGAAAGACAGATTTGGAAGAGGGACGAGCAGAGACGAGAGAGAGAGAGAGAGAGAGAGAGGGGGGGGGGGGGCAGAGAAACCGCCTTCCGTTGGGCCCTGTTGCCTTGTTGTTTCGGGCTCCTTGTTGTATTCTTACGGTTCGTATTAAAATAATCGATATTAATGAACTTTTGAAATTTCAGGAGTGGGACCAGAAATGGCCAGCCATCCGGTCGACGCCTCGAATCCAGGCTTTTTATCGTGGGGCCCGCGCGCATTCCCCCTTCTCGGCTCGATCGAATTATTCCTTCTTTTTTAGATAATAATTTTATAAAATCTAATATATTGGTTAAGAACGTGAGCCCGCATCATTTTGCTTGTTCCAATCCCATTCAATATATATATATATATATATAAGTATCTGTTAACAGCTGTTGTTCTGAACTTATATGCTAATTTTAAAATGATACCAAGGTTGCAGTTATTAATGTTACAATAAAACTATTATTTCCTTTTTGTCTCCCATTCGTATATAGTACTATTTTTTTCAGTGTAATCGGATAACCAGTACAACCAATAACATCCAAGTCGTACAATTCAGGGGCCGGTATAAGCGAGCAATATGTGGCGCAAAACATGCCAAAATAGCACCGGCTGAGCTTCCAACCCGCTTCTTTTTGTTTTTTCTTAATTTGTCGGTCAAAATATTAATTTGAATGCATGAGTTGTACAAATCGATTATATCCTATCAATAACAATATACGGCAATAATGATAACATGGCAGGATGAAAAGAACGGTATGATTATCATTTGACTAGTCAAAGATTTTTTTTTTTTTTTGTGGTAAAAACTAGTCAAGGATTGTTCACGACGGAAAATTGAGGGAAGGTCGTTGAAACTTTAGATCGACTTAGGATTGGACAATTCGACTCAAAATCTTCCTAGATGGGGCAAGCATGCCTAGAAAAAATATAGAATTTCAAGTTAGGCTGGAGCTATATTTATAAACATCTAAAATTCTTTAAATTAGGATGACACAAATTTTGTAAGAAGGTTAAAAAAATCTATTTATCATCCAAACAAACTCTTAGAACGGTTCGTGTCAATTTCAAACAATTTTATTATCCATATATATAAATGAAAATGAACAATTTATGTAAACTGCCTCTCAATATTATCTTAAATATTTTTGAATTATATGTCATTTTTTAATTCTTAATTTTTACATTTTATATTTTTTGAAAAATATTTTTGGCACGTTTATTAGGATACTAATGATAATTGCGAGAAAGAACACTTTAAGCAAGAGTGCAAACTAACATGAACATTCTCGTTCATTTTAAAAGACTCAGAGATAGCAATAGACAAACTGCTCATCAATTTCACATTATAAAAAGAGGAACGAAAAAGGCCACTAGATAATGCTAGAAATAATTTCAATAATAGGTGACTTGTGGACGAGTCTCCATAGACTGATGTTCAATAATCCAATATGTGATAGAACACGAGCTAGATTTTTCTATAAATCAACATCAAGGTCAAGGTGAAGGGTTTGAAGTAAATATTGGTAATTAGCCAAATATGGCTACAAATAGAGAGGCTGATGACAACCAGTTGGTCGATAGAGGACAAATTATAGAAAAATGAATATATAGGTCACATGCCTAAGAGATTTTGTTCGGCCTGCATATCAATGATTATATCCCGACGAATAAGATTATATGCATCTATATCCATAAGGGTATAAAATTCCTGATTTCACCATATTTTCAGGGGATCACAAATAATCTATGATCGAGTATATTGCTTGAATTACTATCTAATATGAAGAAGGTGGAAATGTTTTTTTTACCCTTAAATTAAGATTAGTTCTAGGTTCTTTATTGAGAATGGCCTTTTCTTGGCATATTGGTCTTTCTCAGAATAAGATTCAGAACTGCATGAGATGAAAGAGCAATTCCATTCCATGCACAATTCTATAGGAATGAACCTGTAGAAGAGTTCATACAAATGGCTCAAAGTGGGCTTAGTTACAGAAAAAGACATTTGAAGGTCTATAATTTAGAGACCAGCTGCTAGAGTTGTCTGATGGTGCAATATGGTATGAAAGTACTACTCGAGAAGAAAAATAGAAATGGAGTTCTTCCTATGTAACTTATTATAAAGATTCTAGCTTTGAGATTGATGACATGGATGTTGATATGGCTGAGATAATTGATTGAAAACCATCTGTGTGTGATGCATTAGCATAACCTCAACCGGACATGATAATTTCATCTGGTCAAGGTTTAGATGGTAGAAAATTTTACATGAGACCGGCCAAAAATTACACATCTGATGTTAACCAAGGCTGACCATATTTTCGACCATTTACTGCATGGCCATTCCATTCAACTACATCAAAATCAAAAGCTTCCAACAATTGATGCATTAAAAGGAGGAGATTATCGTAAGTGGCTGAATTCTTATTGTTCTATGATGCTCCTGCAATCAACATGGTTTCTGCAACTCCAAATGATTCGAGAGGCAACCTACAAGGGTAAAAGAAAGCTGATGAAAAGGAGATCAAGGGAAAGCAAAAGGAAAAGTTTATGGATGATTAGTTTTCTTGATCATTCCATGAGTATCAGAAATACCAACCACATTAATTATCAAAGGAATAGCGAATATGTTATTCTATGTGATCAATGTCACAACAAACTTTGGCAAAGACCTAGATATATTGGGTCATTGTCGGGTAGCTAATCAGATCATGAGGTCAATCCTAACCAAGTGTTTTTTTTTTTTTTTTCTGATAATCTAGTTTTCTATCTGGTTGTGGGTACAGGAATATTTTCACGGAGTGGCTTATTAAGCTATGGTCCAGCAACGCCTCCCCCCCCCAACCTAGACCCCAAAAAATGGTCAAGCTGATGGCTACATCAGAGGAATGGCATGTGCCTAATTATCAGAAAGAGCAAAAGCTCGACTATGATAGGTGGCTCATTTATATATAATTAGATCAAGCTACAACTGAACATGAACTCTGAAAAAGTTTTTGAGGAAGGTTGCAGCCATAAGGTTGAAATACTTAAAAGAATATGATCTAGAGAACATCCCTCGATTTATAAGTTGAAAAAAAGCCCATGAAGGATGATCCAGATGGAGTACTACTCCAAATAAGATCAGGAATAATTATGGTAGTACACGGTTTGGTTCTCTTCCTCCTATATCTTGCATATAATTTTCGTATCACCTTCGTCCTTTGAGGTGGATCCTAATAGCTGGGAAGGCTGCCAAATGATGCGACTGAGGATTTAGGAGCAGTATCGACCATGGGTTATATTCCAACCTAGATCAAGCACAAGAGATGGCCAAAGGCTACAAAATCTAGGCCGAAGATTTGGATTGGAAGAGATCTTCCGAAAAGATTTTCTCTTTGAAAAGACTGATGTCGGCTTGACTAGGAGTTTAAAATCCTTGTATTTAAAGATACATTTGGATGGTCGGCTCGTGAAAAGGGTTTTCGTCAAAAATGGGTTTATGATTAATTTATTGTTTGCGTAAAATGCCTAAAATACTTGATTAGGGTACGGATGATTTGATCCCATTTGACTTGACCATCGGCATTTTTGCTGGATAAAGCCAAAGTGCTCGAGGGATGCTTTCGATCTACGCTACTAACTAGATCAAAGGCGCAGCACTCGGCAATGGTTGGATTCATGCAAATAATGTGTATTTGTTCATCCCTTCATTAATTCTTAATCTTCTGAAATAGGGATGAGATGGAAGTAGAATGGGCCGATAATAGGCCAATTGTATCTTGTATTAATGTTGAAATCAAGGTTCTATGAATATGAATATGTAAAATTAACCAAACATAGTTTATTAAAAGTTTTGGTTCTCATTATCTTCTGTATATTTCTGGTTCTCATTGAGTAGAAGAAGACTACATTTTGCTACTTATGATGAATAAATCGGACAGGAGTCATTCAAAATCAATTAAACAAAGATTGTTGAACTAATACTATGAAAAAAAGTAGAAATTCCACCACTAATTTTCCGATGCTAGGTGCAAGTATCATTAATTAACGAAGCATGCCAAATATGCCGAAGCTTTTTAGTAGCGTCGGAATATGATGATGCTTAAAAGCGTCGACAACGAAATATGCCATTTTTTCAATGCTTTTTACAAAGCTTCGTTATATTATGACGCTTTAAAGCGTCGTCGGAAGCCAAAAATACTATGGCACTAATAAGCATCGTCGAGATCCATTAATATCCCAAATCTCTAGTCCGACCCAGCCCCTTTCTTCTCACTGCTGTCCACACCGCAAGCTCCGTCCTCCTTTGCCGCCTCTCTAGCGCCAACGAATTTCTTTTTGCTTCGCCGCCTCTCTAGCGCTGATGACTTACCCCTGCTCCACCACTTCTCTAGCACCAACATACTGCCTCTCGATCCGCCGGGCTCCTTCTTCTTCACCGACTTCCTCCACCCATTTCTTAAAGGTTTACTTCTCCTCCTCTAAATTTACTTATGTGAAGGAATTTGCCGACGTTCTTTACAAATTCTTGTAACATTCTTTAAGTTATTTCAGTGCATACATTGTACCTTGTATCTTGTATCTTGTATCTTGTATCTTGTATCTTTAGCTTCGTATAATTTTTGGTTCCGGTCAACAGGAAGAAATCTGCATGTGCTCTTTCATCTCCAACCGAGTAGTAGTGCCTCCTCGAACATAGCATTGATTTAATTCTTTGAATCAACTTCACCAAATATGAGCAACACATGTTAATTTTGCTATAGCAAGTTGAGCTTTTCTTTCCTCAGTTAATGTCATGAAAATAATTAGCATAACTGGCAAGCCAATCAAGAAGGCTTTCGAGATTCATACTCTATAAAAATCTGTCGCTTCAAGCTTAGTAGGGTCTGTTATAGTGGAACACCACCATTATGGAAACTTTGGTTCTGCTTAAAACTTTCTAAGTAGTCATAATTATACTGCAATAACTTTCATCAAGAAATTGTGGACAATAAGTTATGATCCTCATTGTTTTGTAATTTCCAACAAATTGCCAATTGACAGCATGGAGATCTAATCACATAATGGAAGACTGCAAAGTTATTTGCATGCAAAACTAATCCTAGCCGAGAATTCCAACCATGTATGCATTGATTTTAGATTCTCACCAAAATCTCGCACGTGCATCCATTTCTTGGGCGTTTCATCGCTTTGACCTTTTATAGGAGCTCAAATTCTATGATTCTGTATGATTGTACTTACCCCAACTTGAGGAAACTAGGAACATAGAAACCCTAGTTCATTGGATGAAAGGATTTTACTACTTAGGATCAAGAAATTTCTCCAATAACACGAAAAAAAATTTGTAGGAGAAGATGATATAATGAACTTACTCAGAGATGCTCTTGGACATAGTATTGAAAATTTAACAGATTTCAGTTTAAGATAAAACGTAGTTGCAATAGGTAATGAGCGTATATTTACTGATTCTATGCATATTGAAGAATCTATACATTTATCTAATGATGAGATAGCTCGGTATCATAACTTGGTCAAAGATTGTAATCAAGAACTATATTTGGATTGTAAGAATTTTTCTTTTTTCTTTTTGCATTTATTCCATTTAAAATATTTGAATAGATAATCTAGCAAGTCTTTTACTATGCTGTTTCAATTATTATAGGATGCATTTTTGAAAGGTGCTACTTTGCCATCATCTTCTTATGAAGCCAAAAAACTAGTAAAAGAATTAGATCTTTGATATGAGAAGATACTCAGTTGTCCGAATGGCTGTATTTTATACCATGATGAAAATATTAATCAAGAGTCATGCTATATATATGGATCTTCACGATGGAAAAAATATAAAGAAGATAAGCATGATTCTGAGGATGAAGTGGATGTTATGCAGACTAAAAAAAAACCAGTTGAAGTTTTGTGGTATAAAGAAGATAGCTTCGTCAATGAGATAACATGATGAAAGTCATACAAAGGATGGAATCTTAAGATACCCAATGGATAGTTTAGCATGAGGAAAATTTGATGATAAGTATCACAATTTTGCTTCTGATATTCGCTATGTTAGGCTGGATTTAGCTACTGATGGATTCAATCTATTTCGAACGATGAGTTCTACATATAACACTTGGTTGGTTGTTTTGATTTCTTATAATTTGCCACCATGAATGTATATGAAACAATCTTCACTTATTTTATCAATGGTTAATTCAGGTGATAAGGGTCTAGATAATGATATTGATATTTTCTATATTCTTTAATAGAAAAATTGAAGCAATTATGGGAGGGTATCAATGCATTTGATGCTTTACTGGCCAAACATTAAAATTATGATCAACTCTTATTCGGACTATCAATGATTTTTCTGCATATGCTAATTTATCTAGTTGGATCACTAAGGGGTGTATTGCATGTCCTTCTTATAGGGATTCAACCCATTCGTATTGGTTGAAACATGGAAGGAAGTTCAATTATATGAGTCATCGTCGATGGTTAGGAGCAAACAATCCATTTTGATTTTAGAATGATTTGTTTGATAGTACTATAGTGTTGCGATCTGCCCCTATTCTATCAACTGAAACTAAAATTCTTAGACAAATGCATGGCATCAATTATAGTTATGGTAAGGTCTTCAAATATTCAAAGAAAAGGGGAATGGAGGATGTTGGAAGCTCGATGAATGAAGGGCAAATAGAGGAGATCGCTACTAGCAATCTTGATGTAGGGATTTTTGAGAATGTTGACAACTTCTTCGAGAATAATGACAACATATATGGACAGAAAATGATGATGACACAATGGTAGCATCTACACATAAACAGTTATAGAAGAAAGAAGTATTTTCTTTGATTTACTTTATTGGGAGTATAATCTTGATGTGTTGCATATAGAGAAGAATGTTTGAGATAACTTATTTGGAACATTGTAAATATTGATGGAAGACCACGGATAACTTAAAAGCGCATCTTGATTTGAAAGACATGGATATAAGAAAAGAACTTTATCCGAAAGAGCTTGCCAATAATAAAATTTATATTCCTCCTTCATTTTATACAAGTCTACTTGAGAGAAAGATCTTTTTCTAACAGTTCTGAAAAATATGAAGGTTCCTAATGGGTATGCATCGAATATTTCACGATGTGTAAATATCAAAGAATAGAAACTTTCAAATCTTAAAAGTTATGATGGTCATATTTTGATGTAATATATCTTTTTACTGGCTTTAAGATTATCAATACCGAAATAGGTTCTTCCAATTGTTTCTCAATTGTCATCATTTTAAGACATTATGTTCCAAAATTTTTGATCCTCGAGAGCTTGATCAATTAGAGTCTAATATGGCACTTATACTTTGCCATATGGAGAAGATCTTTTCTTTTGAATTTTTTACCATTATAGTTCATCTATTCATTCATTTAGCTTCTGAAGCTAAACTTGGCAGACCGGTTTACTAACGATAGATGTATCTTATTAAGAGGTGAGTTTGCTAAACTCTATAATCAATATTTAGAAATCTTTATCTTCAGCAACATCATACCGATGTTGATATTTCAAAAAAAATTAATTTTTGATGGTTTTTTGTATGCTTAAAGGATTATATATGCAATCGAGCCCATTCCGAGGGCTAGATTGCTGAATGATATATTGTTGAGGAGTATTTGATATTTTGTTTAAGATATCTGGAAGGTGTAGAGACTGCTTTCAATCGACCTCAAAAGAATTATAACATTATAGAGAATATAGAAGTTTACAAGTTCTTATATAGTGGAAGAGTTTTAGAAAAGGTTGAAAGTGTTGTTCTTGATCAAAGATCATTAGCACAAGCACATCGTTATATCTTACTTCATAGTGACATAATATCAGAGTATTGCATGCTAGTATAGTTATAAGATAATTTAATTTAATGGCATATCATATATAATATTCTTAACCAATAATTTCTTGATTGTGCAGAGAATTTTTAGTTGCTCAGCAACGAGTCAACTATAACATTCATCCTAACCTAACCCAAGGAATAAGCAACGATGGTTGGTTAAGTTATTTTTTGAATGGCTTTTTAAATAGGTTAGATGTTTAATACATTAAGTTTTTTTAATTTTGGTGGACATTAACATCGAATAATTAATCATTAGTTCCATCATATTTTTTAAGTGCCAACAATGATTGAGAAAAATTGTTCTAATGAATTAATAGTTATTGCTCGAGGTCCTAACAATATTGTCAACATATACAATGGGTCATTATAAAAGGTTTTAAATTTTATACTAAAGAGTGTGACAAATTTAGAAAACCTAAAACAGTGGAGTCATGGTCGAGCCGGATGGAAAAACTTATTATGGTGCCTGTATAGATATGTATGAGTTGGATTATTATAAAAAATTTAAGGTAGTATTATTTCAATGTGATTGGGTGGATGTAAACTAACCTAGAGGTTTGAGATAAGACACAAATGGGTTCACACATATAAATTTTTCAAGATTGATGCATCTGGTGCGTTATTGAAGGATGACCCATTCTTTATTTTATCTCAAGCTCGACAATGTTTTTTGTGTGAGACTCAAAAGTTAAATATTGAACTGATATCATTAAGACTAAACCTAGAGATTTGTATGATATAGAAAAAGGGTTTGAAAAAAAGAATGATGAGACTTATACTCAGTATATGCCTCATAATATTGTGCCAACTGATGAACTAAATACTACAACGAGTTTGATTAGAATGGATGTTGAATGAGAAAATAATGATGCTTGATTCTTAATGGTAAGAAATATTTACGATGTATACATTATATGAATTATTGTCTTCTTTTATTATATTAAGTTAATAAATATTGTTTCTTATTAGTTATAGTATTGATTTTTATTTAACTGATATTAGTTTTTATTTATGCATACTAGGTAATATCATGCGGCGAGGGAAATGATTTAGAGATATAGAGTTTCAACAGTCTTTGCAGTTCTAGCAACCCCATGAGCCCTAGTTGCATGAGCTCCAATCCCAACACATGTCCAATCCCAGCACGAGCCTCTTGCTGATTACCTAGGTGAGGAGGTTATTATGGATGACTTGTAGATCTAAGATAATTTAATTAAAATATTATATTTTAATTTCTATTACAATCTAAATATTTTAATACAAGTAATTTTAATTTTTTAATGCATATTTTATTGTATTTTTATAGATGGACATGGGGAGTGAGGACGAGATGGAGACCCACTCGAGCAAGGAATGTGTGGCAGTATCATGAGGGTGAGAAGATCATTATCGGATGCAACGAATTGGGGCAACACATCGAGAGGGCTGGAAGCATTTTAGCAAGTTTTCTAGGCTCAGTTGCACAGAAAGGTCAGCCGTGTCCGCTCAACTATACTAAGTGGAATGATAAGTTTTTTTTTTATAAGATTGAGCTTCACGAGTTATACATATAAATAATTGAATTTGATATTATATGTTAATTTTCTTATGGTCATAATTATAATTTTTGATTTAATATTGTAATAACATTCTTTACTTTGGTGCTAAAGTCTCTCAACCACAAATGTAAAGAATATAAGGAGAAGTTGAAGATGGACTACAAGGGCGAAGGTATGATAAAAGAGGAGGTTGCTTATAATTATCCTTCTGATGTATACCCTCATTAGTGGAGGAAGCTTGTTCACTACTGATGTATACCCTCCTGAGGTTGTGTATACTCTCTTTATACCTTATATTATATTTATTATTAATATAGATTGTAAATATATACATCAAATATATTATATTATTTACTTTTTTTTGGCAGACATATTTCGATATTGGTAGAGCTGCATGAGTGTCTCAGGTGGTTCCGCACACATCAGGCTCTAAGGGTTATGTGAGGTGTAAAGATGAATTCATATATTTCTTTGAAACTCTTTGCCATATTTCAAACTACTCAATAAAACACCTATACTAAAACTCTTCTCAGACAATTACTCTATCTTATATTGAGACACTTATGCTTTTTAATGAAACTATGTGTCATGTATCGTTTACCATGTATCATGATACTTATAAGTCTTATTAAAACTCTTTGACTTCTTTAATTCAAATTGAAACTTTAATCTTCATATTGAACTCTGTATTATATATCATATAATGCATATCATGAATCATATAATGTATATCATAAACTGTGGATCTTCTATCACATATAACGTATCATGGATGATGTATCATATAATATATACTTTTTGTTGTAGATTAAAGAGCATGGGAGGGAGCCTAGTGAGGTAGAATTCTACAAAATAACTCATACCCACTAAGATGACAGTTTTATCTAGCAGGAGTCGAGAGAGATAGTTGTATGTATTGATAATTGATTTGTGCAACAATTTGTAGTTTCATTTTTTTAAACATTAATATGTGATTTTTTTACTAAAATATAGGACAAGACTATATCTCTTATTGCAAAGCGTGTCAGAGAGTCATCATCATCTAATGAGACCAGTTGCATTGAAGCTCAAGTGTTCATCAAATTGATGAGACCAAAGCATTATGTCAAGTGAGGGGTTATGGTGTTAGAGTTACCTCCACTCAGTTGTTTGTAGCGACTAGATATACCCAGGATGCCATATATAGTAGTAGCACTGTAATAGTCTGAAGTTAGAGATGGGAGAGATGAGATAGAGCTATTAGACAAAGATACAATCTTTGAGGGCTCAACTTGACCAGATTGCATTCTTGTTGCATAGGTTTGTCCCACCTCAGGTAAATAACTATATCTATTTGAATATTTTACATAATTATCATGTATTTTGATATGAATTTAATGATTTATAATACTTTGTGATTTTTTTATTTTTGACTTTTAAAGTTTATATTTTTTTTTGTAGGCTTCTAATAATTACAATAGTCATATAGATGATGATGATGCTGCCATCGACCCCTGATAGCCCTTAGACTATTTTTTTAGAAGTTTTATGTGTGTACTTTTTATATTTTTTGAAGCACATTGAGTTGTAAATTGACTTTCAATCATGTATGATAATATCAATATAATCATATTTGACAATATACATATTTGCTATTTCTATATACATGACATGTGTTATTATATGACTTCTATTATGCATGTATTTTGTGTATATATTTTGTTGCCCAAACGTGACAACCTAAGAGGGGGGGTTAATTGGGTTTTTCAAAGTTTAACTCTTAATAGCGCAGCGGAATGAAATTGATTCTAAGTACTTTGCAGAAATATAAAACTCAAAAATAAAGATAATGGTCAGATACACATAGACGCAAAGTTTTATAGTGATTCGGTGCACTCCAAAGCACCTACGTCCACTCCCCAAGACTTTCTTTGGGAATTCATTATAATCTGCCTGATTACAGCCGGATTGTTTTTCCATGCTCACAATCCAAACCTTACAATTGGTTTTACGGGATCACTAATTAAACCTACCCATTGGTTTTGCGGACTTACCAATAAATCTAACCGTTGGTTTTACGGACTCACCAATAAACCTTTACCACCAAGTTTCAATCCTTGAAACTTGTTACAAACAAATGTAAACAAATTGAAATGTATACAAAATAACTATTGCTCAATTTGAAATAAAAGCAAACTCAGTAAGTTGAGCAATGGTTGATTGCACTTTAGATTTTTGCCGATGAGAGAATGGTGCCGTGTAGAGCTGGATCTTTGACTGTTGATGGATCTCTCTTTGAATGCTTTTCTAATCTACTTAGCTCCTTGCTCTAATTTAGTAGTTCATAGAAAAATAAGCTTTCTTTTTGGCTCAAGCTCTCGATTGCTTTCTTTGAATTCTCTTTTTCTCTCTTCTTTCACTTCCTTGTTAAAATCCTAGTTGAATCCTTTGTTTTTATAGTATTTGAGCAGTAGGGAATACATTACTAGCTGTTAGACACAAAAATATAATTGTTACTAATATTTTTCCTCCATACTGTTTCTTTGAAAATATAGCCGTTAGAGCTACCAGTCGATTTGGAGTCGACTCGTGTAAACTTGGAGTGGGCTCGGCTGAACCTAGAGTCGACTCAAACTTCTGAGGTGTCGACTCGAGGTCGGGTCCTTCAAAATTGATCTTATGTCGTTCATCAATGGAGTCGGCTTGGAATTTTCTGGAGTCAACTCGGCAAACTGTTCATCTGAGCTTGCGTTTTGCTCTTCCCTTTGAGTGAGTCAGCTCGAAAATTTCTGGAGTCGACTCGGCTACTATTCCTCCGAAAATCGCTCTTCTGTTGTTTTCTTAGCGAGTCAACTCGTCGTCTCCTAGAGTCGACTTGGTCACTATTCATCCGCAAATTGGGTTTCTATCTTTTTCTCAGAAAGTTGACTCGATGTCTCCTGGAGTCGACTCAGCCACTGTACATCCGAAAATCAGGTTTCTGTTTTTTTCTCAGGGAGTCGTCTCGATGTTTCCTGGAGTCAACTCGACCACTATTCATTCGAAAATTGGATTTCTGTCTTTTTCTCAAGGAGTCGACTTGATGTCTCCTGGAGTCGACTCGGTTGTTGTTCATTCAAAAATCAGATTTCTATCTCTCCTGAGAGTGTCTCAGAGAGTCGACTCAAGCTTTCCATGAGTCGACTCGGCCACTATTTCTGACTTTGTCCTCTAGCTCATTTTTAAAGGGGTCATCTCTTGATCCTTTGGAGTCGACTTGCACTTTGATGGAGTCGACTCAAGCTCTACATGAGTCGGCTCCTGAGCATGCCAGAAGTGTGCCACATGTCTTGTTTGTGCCAGAGTCGACTCGAACCCTTCTTGAGTCGACTCAAGGACTGTTCCTTGGCCATTAACTGATCCAAAATATTTTCATTTTAATCCTTACTAATTTATCTTGAATTATTTTGATATTTTTCAGAAACACTAAATATAACATCATTAGTACAATAAAATATCCTCAACGGCTTTGTAAACATCAAAATCTCACAAGGATCAGCATATTTGTATACAGATTTTTATTTTTTTAATATTTTTTAAAAAATATAATTTGCATTATGACGCTTTAAAACGTCATTAAAATATACATTAGCAATGCTAATTTGCATTGTTAATTAACAACACAAATAAGCGTTGCTAATATACCATGCTTCAATGCCAACACTTATTAAAAGCATCAGCAATTAGCGATACTTATAAGCGTCGTTTATTATAACTCACGACGTAAAGCAAAAGCGTTGTAAAATTATTTTTCTACAGTAACATTGCCGACACTTTTGTGACTTTTTAGAAAGTATCAGGAATCTTACTAGCAGCATTTTTTCGCGTCGGCAAATCCATTAAAAAGCTTCGACAATGCTAGATGTTTCTATAGTGTAATTGAGCAATGATTACAAATTTATAGTTTGTAAAGCAGCTATTTAAAATAAATCAGCACTAAATACAGACCATGCATTTGATATACAAGACTCCTAAGATATTAAAAGTGGAATCACAAAATCCACTATAGGAAGTTAATATTGGATCAGATGATAATCCAACTTATATTTGCACTCAATTGGACATTGACTTCAAGGATGCAATACTTATTGCATCAATTTAAAAATTATTTTACTTGTAATTTTGAAAGTTAAGGAAAGCAATCAAAAAGCTATTCAAAGCCAAGTTCATTGGAATAGCTTAGTATGTAATGTGGTTACAAATAAAGCCCCTGTTATGAAATGGAATAGAAAGCTCAGGGTCTATATTGATTTTAAAACTTTGAATGCAACTACTTCTAAAAATGAAATATCTCATTCCAATAGTAGATCTGCAGATCGGCAGAGCTGCATGCATATGTAACATTGACATTCATCGATAAGCATTTCATCTATAATTAAATATATATAGTCGAAGAAGATATATATATAAAGCTGCTTTTACATGTCTAGGATCCTTTGGTACTTACAAATTGATTGTAATGTCGTTTGAGTTGAAAAATGCTATTGTGGTGTACCAATGAGCCATGAATACTATCTTCCATAATATGATTAGAAAATTCACATAAATCTACATCAATGGTGTGGTAGTGAAATTAGAAACCAAAACAAAATCATCTGGTCAATCTAAACAGAACATTTCAAAGGACAAAATATCATTAGTTAAAAATGAATCCCTTGAAATTTGGCTTGGTGTATCTATAGAAAACTTCTTAGGTTTCTTGTATATAAAAGAGGAATTGAAATTGATAAAATCAAAGCAAAGGTCATCATACATGCAAAACCCCCTTTAAATAAGAAAGAATTATAAAGATTTTTGGCCGAGTTAATTTCCTGCAAAGGTTCATTGCAAATGTGGCTACAAAATACAATTATTTTCATCATTATTGAGATTTAAGAGAATGATGAATTTGTGTGGGAAGAACAACAACAAAAAGCTTTCGATTTGACAAAAAAATATTTGATTAATCCTCCTACATTTATTCCTCCAATGCAAGGAAAGCTGCTAAAATTGTATGTGTTTGTTGCTGATTATTCCAGAAGTTTATTTGCACAATATAATGATGAAGGCAAAGAGCAAGTAGTATACTATTTGAGCAAAATTCTTAGTATTACTAAAATGGGGTATACTATAATCAAAAAATAATGATTACATGCTTATACCACCTCTAGACCGACGATTGTGATCTGCCAAAAGGCCAATACAATAATGGTGCAAGGTGAAAACAAAGGGGGTGTAGGCTGATACACCAAGATTATAGGCCAAGTAATTAATGTATAGACCAAATGGGGTGAGAGCTATCAGCTTAAGAAATGGATTAAAGTCCAGGGATGATAGTTGGTCAATAGTTGCCACTACCTATGATGCAAAAAGGGTAGGCACACCATGCAAAAAGTAAGAGTGGTGGCACTGCCCACCATATATGCAATAGTGGGTGTTTGTACCCTATCTCGACAATCTAGCAAACGGCTAAGAGTGAGTGCCACATGAATTAGATTTCAATAGAAATAAAACATATGAGAGTCGCGTGATCCTTGCTGAATGGGGCAGAGTTCGGCTACAATGAATCACACTAAGTATGGAGGCATAGGCTAAAATGTTAGGATTTGGCCATGACATAGATGGTAGGCCAAAAAATTAGAACCTAGCATGATTAATTGTGATGCACTAGTATGAACCACAAGTTGAAGGACGTCGTGACCTGATTTGTAGTTACACTACATATGAGCGAACTGTCAAAACTACTGATGATCTTCATGACATGGGTAGTTATAGGGATCAGCAGTTGTATTCTAGTTATTTTGTTACTAATATAAATAATAGATTTGTGCTCTGATGGCAACCCTTTTATCGTAATACTTAATCTACCAATAGTTTCTACCCTAGAAGTAGCTATAACTTAAAAATCTTAGCAATCAAGCCCAATGGTACACCCCTACCCTTGTCTAAATCCATCTTCTTAGAATGGTGGTGTGATGGTGGTGAAAATCTTTAAAGATCAAGGTACCTAGACCCAACTCTCTTTATCCTTTCTTTGATCACCATCTTTATTCTCCCATGCACACATCAACCCCGTGCCATCTAACTTGCCATCCTTCCTCTCTGCTAACGAGTTCCATAGTGCTTGATTTGATCAGGAACAATAAAGAATTTTCTCAATCCCATTAGCTCGAATCTCTCAAAAAAAATTAGAAGGTGAAGAAATTGTGAAAGTAGGATTTACGTCTTCTTTTCTTTTATTGTAATCTACATCCCATAAATTGAGCTATATAGGCCCTATTTATAATAGTAGTAAGATCCTCCCTTTCGTAATTTGAGTTAGATTTCTTTTCTAGTTTGAAAAGAACTAGGTTCCAAAAATAAACATTGCTAATAGAAATAATTACTAAAATAATTAAAATTCTACAAGAGCTAGATCTCAACTTCTACATCAACTTTGCTTTCTGTCCCTATATCAAATTCTTCACATATTAGAAGATATGCTCGATCAAAGTCTGTCGCTATATCTACTTGTAGTAGCCAAAGTGGTCCACATCGAGTTTTAAAATCCTCCTGGATTAGTGCACTCGAATAGGGCGAGGAAAAGGCAAACAAGCTCTCTTGCAAGCCTAGTGGGACATCATCACATAGCTACAATTATGCTGCTTAGCTTGGAGATTGACGAAGTAGTTAAGAGTAAAGTGGCCGTCTTACTAAAGTCACTTATGGAGCAATACACAACATTTTCAATTTTAGTGGTGGAACAAGTAGATAAATTTGTTTCCATTATTAAGAGTTAGTATAATGTACTATAACATATTCTAGTATATGCTATGGTGAAATCAGCCGATCCTACCACTTTGTTGGGCAAATAGGCTTATCAATTTTCATAGTATGAGGATGTTAGGATCCTCAAAAAACTTGACTTTCATTTTTTGGCCCAGTTAAAGGACTAGGCCAAAATTTGCTCTATGAAGTCCTTAGAATCTACCACTGGAGCAATGAGGAAGAGATTCTACAGGCAACTGCATGAGCAAATCAGATCGAACTAGCAATCCATAAATCTTTTGTAAATATTAGACTGATATTTAATCCTAAAAAAAGATTCGGCCATCCTAATTAGACATGACGGCCCAGGCCCGCCGGGCCACAGGCTAAACGGGCCGTGCCTGGCCTGGCCTGTTACTAAACGGGCCGGGCCAAGCACGGCCTGCTTAGCCTGGCCCGACCCTAGGCCCGTGGGGTGGCGGGCCGTGCCGGGCCCTGGCACGAGACGGGCCGTGCCTGGCACGGCCCGTATGGCAAAAAAAAAATTGCCGTTACGGGTCGTGCCACGCACGGCCCGTCTGGGGAAAAAAAAGATCCGTTGCAATAACGGCTTTTTTTTGGTTTTTACCCAAAATACCCCTCCCAACAATCATAAAACGGCTAATTTGAGGGGTATTTTGGGAAAAAATATTTATAGTCCTATAAATACCCCTTTTCTCCCTCATTCTCACCACACCAAACCAACTCTTCTCTCCTTCTCTACTACTACTATTTTTCTCTTCTAGCAATATTTAGCAAGTGCTCTTCTAGCAATTTAATTTTTAGTTTGCATTTAGCAAGTGTTCAAGTACTACACAAGAGGAGGTTCTTGTTGAGAAGAGAAGGAGGTTCTTGTTGAGAGAACAAGAGGAAGCTCACAAATCTCGGCTCTACCTCTGCCTCTGGTCCTCTACTCAATTCCTCCTTGTGGTTAGTTTTTATTTTTTGCATTCACCAATTTAGATATGTCATCTTTTGAGAAAAGTCATTTTGGCATTCCTCCTGTTACTGAGGGAGAAGAAACTAATCCCCAACCCCATATTCCTAGTTCCTCTAGAACTAGTGAACCGAGTAAAGATCAAACCTCTTCTCATAAGAGGACTAGTGCTGTATGGAATGAATTTGATAGAATTATGGTTGATGGAGTCTGGAAAGCAAAATGTAAAAAATGTGCCAAACTTTATAGTTGTAGTAGTAGTGGGGAACAGACCATTTAAAAAGACATCAAGAGAGTCATAGGATGCATGATTCTCGTGCTCAAAGTACCCTTAATATACAAGAGGGATCACTTGTAGGTAATTTTGCATATAATCATGAAAATCAAAGAAAAGCACTTGTAAAATGGATAGTTAAGGATGAATTACCTTTTAGTTTATGTGAATCTTTTAATTTTGAAGAATATGTTCAATTAAACCTACAACCTGCTTACAAAAGAACTAGTTGGCGTACATTTAGAAGAGTAGCTATGACTAACTTTTTAGCAATGAGACAAAGTTTAATTGAAACACTCTCTACTTTAAATGTAAAAGTTTCATTAACTTCTGATATTTGGTCAGCATCTGTAGGTAGTAATTATTTTATTGCTATTACTGTTCATTATATTGATAATGATTGGCAATTAAATAAACATATTCTTGCTTTTCGTGCTTTTGATTTTCCACATTCTGGGCAACAAATTTCAAATGCCATTTATCAAACTGCTTGTTCATATAATATTAATGATAAAATTATGTCTATTACTTTTGATAATGCCATCTAATAATAATTCTGCTGTTACATTATTAAAGAACTCATTGCATCCCATGTTAAATGGAAATTTATTGCATATTAGATGTGCATGTCATATCTTAAATCTTTCTATTCAAGCTGGCATGGGCATGATTCAAGATGTGATTTCAAAAATTAGAAATGCAGTTTCTTTTATTTATGCTTCAAGATCAAGACTTCAAGAATTTAAGGAACTATGTATAAATCATGGTAAATATTTTAAAAAATTTAAATTTGATGTAATTACTCGTTGGAATTCAACATATAGTATGATACATGATTCATACCCATATAAAAACTTATTAAGTGCATATATTAATGATTGTGGATTAGGCTTTACATTGACTGAAATTGATTAAAATAAAAAAAAAATTTGGAAGATTTTTTGCTTAGTTTTTATAATGCTACTAATGTTCTTTCTGGTATTTATTATCCAACTTCATGTTCATTTTTACAACAAGCATATATGATTAGTCAAAAATTTGCAGAACATAGATATGATGATGTTTTAATGCCTATTATTGAACAAATGGAATCTAAATGGAATGAGTATTGGGACAAGATATGTCCTATGCATAACTTAGCTGCTGTATTTGATCTAAGAGTAAAATTGAATGGCGTACTAATTTTACTTGATGCATATTGTGAAAATATGATTCAAGATCCTGAACCTGCTAAAATTGAGGTAAAACAACTTCTTTATGATATTTATGCTATATATGATGAAAAAATTCGTGGATCTAGATTCTCCGTACAAAGCTCTATTTCTTCTTCTAGTAGTTCTCGTTCGTCATCTATTTTTTCATTCATTGCACAGAGAAAACACACATATGCTTCAAGTTCATCTTCATCTTCTTCATCTTTAAGTAGTGAACTAGAATTTTATTTACGAAACGATCTTCAGTCTGCATATGATGAAAATCAAATAGAGAGTCTAGATGTATTATCTTGGTGGAAGAGTGTTAAAAATCAATATCCTGTTATGTCTGCAATTGCACGCGATATTTTAGCTGTGCCGATGTCCACAGTAGCATCGAAATCCGCTTTTAGTGCAGGTCGGCGTGTTCTTGACGAAAAGAGAAGTAAGATGACTGGCGAAACGGTTGAGATGCTTCTCTGCTTTAAAGATTGATTGGATGCTGAGGCGAGACTTCAAGATAAAGGTGGACATGATATAACATCCTCTGATGATGATGATACAAACACTACTGAATAGTGAATACTGATGATTAGTAAGATTTTGATCATTTATTTTTATTTCTTAATTTTTTTAGAATTATACATTTTTATTTTTTTAATTATTAAAGTGAGTCATCTTTATTTTTTCTCCTTTCTTATTGTATTTTGGAGGTCAGACCAAGGTCCAAACCTTCCTTCATGTACCATTTTGATTTAAATTAATAAACTGGTAGGGGTCTATACCAAATCTCTCACTATTAAGGTGGCTTCATATTAATAAATCCTTAGTTCCCAATATTTATTAGTTTATTAAAAAAAATATTTTTATTTATTTTAAGAGAGACGAGCCGTGCCTGGCCCGGCCCAGGCCCGGTTGAGGCCCTTATGGGCCATGCCGGGCTGGCTCGCGGGCCGTGCCGTGCTTGGCCCACGAATCGGGCCAGCCCAGGCCCGTATGGGCCGTGTCGGGCTGGCTTGCGGGCCGTGCCGTGCTTGGCCCACGAATCGTACTAGCCCAGGCCCTTATGGGCCGTGTCGGGCTCGGCCCGCGGGCCAGAAATTCTAAACCTAGCCCGGCCCCCTTTTATGGGCCGTGCCTAGCCCGGCCCGTTACTGTAGCTAGCGGGCCGTGCCGGGCCGTGCCGGCCCGGCCCAATGTCCACCTCTAATCCTAATTTGCAAACGGATGTTAAGAGAGAGATGTTGGTGGAATCATGCTGACAACAATCCCTTGCTAGAGTTGGACGTTCTTAAGTTGCAATGGATGGAGAATAATAGTTCAACTAGCTTGTGATGCAGTTTACTCCCAATCTATTGGTTAGGGAAACCACCTATAAGAACACCACCACCTCCTCTTCATCGATAGCTATGTTGAAGTTAATTTAGGTTTTTTGTTTAATAACTAAACATAGCGAGTTATTGCTAAATTCTCCAAATTGATAAACACAGAACTTCAATTTTTTGTAAAATAATGTTATGAAAACCAATGTTTAATAACTAAGGATTTTTTTTCATCAAACTTATTTGTTGAGATTTTACAACTTGCTAGTTTTCACAAAACCAATTTTATTGAAAGCAACTAATGAACTTTTTATTTTTACTTTTGAATTTTGTGTAGATTTGTTTTAGTGAAACTTGACAATCAATGAATCCTTAGTCTGCAACACCTATTGCCTTCACAAAATTCCTAATAAACTCCTATGGCTTTTGACCACAACACCTCCTAGAGCAACATTGGCACAAAGTATGGACCTAAAATTTAGGTAAACAATATAGAAATATTGGTACAATCTTAAACCTTAAACACCAATAATTCCTTGATAGATATGCAGGAGGGAGGAGTAAAAGATGATTTAGAAAGCACAATGCAAGGTATCAAGCAATTCATGTTTGCATGAATTTGAACCTTAGGGCAGATCAAAGAAGAGGAGCAGGAGAGGTTGATACTTGTTCAAGAGTATAAAGATGCTCACATGGATGGAAATTTAGAAATATCTATTAAAATTTTGGAAATTATAATCATAAAAGAGAGTTGAAGAAACTAATTGTTTTCCTAGTTTCATTTGCAAATTAATATATTATATGTAATAAATGTATATGAAACCAATGAAAGATATATTCAAAAGGATAGCTACAAATCAATCCATTATAGTCATTTACAACATAGTAGTATATCTCATGCTGGAGAATTAATTTTTGGAGTAATTTTTCAGATATTCATTGATCAACAAACCCTTCTGATTATTTATAGTGTATATTTTTATTTATTACAACATTTTCTTTCTCATTTTGAATAAAAGAGGTTATATCTCCTAATAAGTGATCCTTTCTTTTGGTAAATAATAAGTGATCCTTTAATTGTTAAACATTATTTGCCAATTGACCAAAAAGGAAATAAATGTAATGGTTGGAATACTTGTATTTCTCATGCAAAAATTGTTTTCTTGAATTTTTTAATTTTTGTAGGATATAGCTTCTACTTATTAAATATGAGAGAGAAATACTACATTGATCATGAGAAGCCCATATGACTGTGTTTTTTTCATTTGTGACAAATACTCATTTGTAATAAGACTTTTAGAGTCCAAATTCCAATTGTTGCCAAAAGATAGCATGATGCTAGACTATCAGGAATGCTAAAAAAATGAAAAATAGAAAAAAATATCATTAACTTAGACTAGTGCTATATGTTACATCCTAGGCTTCTTCGGTGCAGAAGATGAGGATACTGATGCTTGAGATTCTTCTACTACTAGGTTTTAGCAAGTCTTTGCATGATGCCCAAGCTCACTACAGTACTTATATTTGTGCATTTTTTTCTATATATTCTTATTTGTACCTCTAATTTCCTTCTATTTTAGCCTTCCAGACGGTCTTAGACTGACCTAAGAAGGCAACACTGTATCCAATATCCACTTTAATCCATGGGGACTTTTCAAGTAATGGCCCAATTTCTAATGCATAGGTAGTCTTGTACTTCATAATGGTGAAGTATTCTAAGATTTAATTATCTAAATTTACAACTCTTATACTACAAGTAAAGGCTATACACAAGGAATGCTTGACACCTCCTACACACGACAAGAGCACCTTCATTCATTTAGAATTACTTTATATCTTCCACTAATCTCAATTACTTTATATCCATTACCACAAGAACTAAATTTTCCTTCCAGTGCGTAGCTATTCTCCTTCTAGCTTCCATCTTCATTATAATTTTTGCCTTACAACGTCCAATAAATCAAGAACTAGTATATGTCTAACCTCAGAAATTCTGTTATTGAATGACTCTAAAAAGTTGTTTGTTATATAAGATCCCTTAGTTGTAATGCCAAACTGAGATCTACTCTATAAATCAATATTTTCAGTACTAAGATACTTGAATGCCTCTTAGCCTTCTTAGTTTAATATGTGATATCATCATGTTGAACTTTTGGGAGTGCCTTTGTAGCTTTTCATACCTTGATTTTAAACCAATCTCCTGGAAACTTTGTTTGGAAGTTTTTGTACATGTGCCTCATGCATTTTCTAGGTTCTAGTTAAGGATATATATACTGCACTGCTTCTTCCAATCCCTTTTATTGATCCGATGCAACTACTAGACCTTCTGGAGTTCTAATTGCTTTTTTGAGTGCCTCTAAAAACCAAGTTCAGCTATCACTATTTTCAAATTCCGCTATACCAAAGGCTACTAGAAACAAATCATTATTTCTGTCAAGTGCTGTAGCAGCTATCATCACACTCCAAAATTTTCTTTTTAAGTGGCAGCCATCTAGGTCTATAATAAGTGTACAACTTGCTAGAGAAACAAAGAAGAGGTGGAAGTAATGCTTGTCATAAACCATATCTAATTGTGTCTTTACTACACTACTCGGGTTTCTTCTCAAAAGTTCATGCTTTAAATCCTCCATTCTCCTAAAAAAAAAATTGCCCAATTTCCATGAATCATGGATGTTGGGGAAATTACAATAAGAGGACGAAACCAATCGGACCGAGGCATGGAAATCTTGCTTTCTTTAAGGAGATTCAAGCCCTCTGCGGTTGGTAAAGCCTAGAACCCGGTGCAGCAGAAAATACTATGGCTTGTCTCCTCCAGGATACAACAGCCTGACGATCGTCTTATGGCAAGGACAACTCTACACAAGTAGTTTAGCTCAAAGCTCCACCCAAGAAACACCCTTCTTTGCCAAGAACTTTTTCAAAATATTTTTTATGAGTAAAATAAGATGATATTGTATATTTTTGAAATGAAGGGGGAGAAGGATTTATATAGAGAGTTTGTAATTTTAAATTTATGAGAATAATGATAGCATAAATGTACTTAAAAATTCTAAGAGTAACTTCCCCACCAAATAGACATTGAATTCCAATTTCAAAAATGGTTCATGAATTATTACCATTTATTTCCCATGAATCTTTCATCTCTCCAAATACATGAACCTTTCATCTCCCCAAATAGTAATCCTTTCATTTCCCCCAAATACATGAACCATTCATGAGTCATTAAATACGTGAACCTCATAAATGAAATAAATATTAAACTTTAATATTGAAATGCACCAACATTCCCCCACTCATTTTAATGTTAAAACCAAAGTTTAGAGAAATTACTAGGCAAAGAGAGATCATTATGCATCATATAGGTGTGCTCTGCATTGAACCTTCACTTAGTGAAACAGCAATCTCTACTCCAGATCCAGTAGTAGTCTCAAACTTGAACTATGACTGCTTAGGGGATATAAAGAATTACTGCTCACACATAATAATCCAGGTGTTGACATGAGCTTTATTAGCCAGCACGTTATGGCCATGTGCTATCCCAATTTCATGAGCATTTTTGAGAATAAGCCCAATGGCCCCACTTCCATGCTCACATAGGTGAAATCTGTCAAGGGCGCTCCTGTAATACTGACACCCTACTCATACGAGCTACAGATTTTCATTAAGAGTTTTTGAAAAACTCAACCTCCACAACATTACAGGATAAATACATCTACACCATAGGGATAGAAAAAATAAATTGTGCATTTCTTTCGACCACCATATGATTCGTTTTTCCCATTGAACCCAGTTCTCAGAATCTCTAATCTCCAGGTTGGGTATCCTCACATGTGGTTGTTGATTGTATAGGCTTTAGTCCCATCCCCCTCGATGTATTCCAGACCTTTTCTCTTGACAAAGCCTTAGTCAGTGGATCTGCAAGATTATCATAAGATTTAATATAATCCACATTAATTATGCAGCTGCTCAAATAAGATCTTACAATTCTGTGTTTTCTCCTGATAGGCCTGGATTTACCGTTATAATAACGGTTTTTCACTCTACCAATTGCAGCAGTGCTATCACAATGAATTATCACAAGTGGAACTGGTTTCTCCCAAAGAGGGATTTCATGCAACAAATCTCTCAACCAATTTGCTTCCTCACTAGCTGAAGCTAAAGCTATAAGTTCAGCCTCCATAGTAGAGTTAGCAATAATAGTTTGTTTTTTAGATTTCCAACATATAGCACCACCACCCAATGTAAAAATATAACCAGTGGTAGAGAGAGAATCACCTGATAATGTGTTCCAATCTGCATCACTAAAACCTTCAAGTACAGCAGGATATTTTTTTATAGAACAACCCATAATTTTTGGTACCGGATAAGTATTTCATAACTCGCTCAATGGCATGCCAATGTTCTCTACCTGGTTTGCTGGTAAACCTGCTAAGTACTCCCACTGCATATGCAATGTCAGGTCTAGTACAATCGGTCGCATAACACAAGCTCCCAATAATACTAGCATACTCCTTTTGGTTAATCACATCAATCTCATTTTTCATAGGAAATGAATGAGGTACTGGTGAAAGCTCTGTCTCTTTCCTCGGTTCTCGCTTGAAGGAGCACTTGACTAAAAAGCAAAGAGTTTAGCGTTTTTCTTCCCGTAACCTATTAGCATCAAAAGGAGTAGCAACGTGCTTGCAATAAAAATAGTTATATTTTTTCAAAATTCTTTCAATATAATGCGACTGATCAAGAAAAATTCCATCACAAGTTTTTGAGATTTTCATTCTCAAAATAAAATTAGCCTCACCAAGATCTTTCATTTGAAAATAGCTACAAAACATATTTTTTGTTTCATTTATAACATGCAAACTTGAGCCAAAAATCAATAAATCATCCACATAGAGGCTAACAATAACATGTGCAATTTCCCAAGATTTATAATATATGCACTTATCACATTCATTTGGTTTATAGCCATTCTCAATCATGCAGGAATCAAATTTTTCATGCCACTGCTTAGGAGCTTGTTTTAAGCCATATAGGGATTTGTTAAGCTTACACACTTTACTTTCTTGACCATGCTCTACAAAGCCTTCAGGTTGATCCATGTAAATTTTCTCATATTGGTTTCCATTTAAAAATGCTATTTTTACATCCATTTGATGAATGATCAGATTATGAATTGCAGCCACTGTGATTAATAATCTAATGGATGTAACCCTAGTGACCGGAGAAAATGTATCGAAAAAATCAAGGTCAGCTTTTTGTTTAAAACCTTTTGCTACAAGCCTGGCTTTGAATTTATCAATAGAACCATCAGGTTTTAGTTTTTTCCGGAGGGCCCATTTACAACCAATAGTTTTACAACCTTGTGGTAATTCTATTAATTTCCAAGTTTCATTAGAAATTAGAGAATCCATCTCATCAGTTACAGCCTCTTTCCAAAAAATAGCATCAGGTGAATTTAAAGCTTCTTGTAAAGTTAAAGAAATGTCCTCCGTATTAAAAACATAATAGTCATGGCCAAAATCTTTTTCAACTCTAACTCGTTTACTCCTTCTCAGCTCAACTTCCAGATTTTCATGGTTTTGTGAAGAATTAGAAGAACTAGGTGCATATAAAATATTTTCTCTAAAATGTTGACCCCCACTATTTTTAGTTTTGAAAGGAAATTTATCTTCATGAAAAATAGCATCACCTGACTCAAAAAGTACATTATTTTCAATATCTAAAAATCTATAGGTTGTTCTGTTTGCTGCATATCCAAGAAAAACACAAGTGGTAGCTCTAATACCAAGTTTTGGTCTTTTAGGATCTGTTAGCCTTACAAAAGCCAAACAGCCCCAGACCCTCAAATATCCCAAAATTGGCTTATACCCTTTCCACAACTCAAAATGAGTGAGTTTGGTTTTTATATGAGGCACCCTATTCATCACATGACATGCAGTCAAAATTGTTTCACCCCAAAGATTTAAGGGAGCACTTGAGTCAATTAACATGGCATTTGTCAAATCAATCAAAGTTCTATTTTTTTCTCTCAGCTACACCGTCAGATGCAGGAGAGTATGGAGGAGTAGTTTCATGGATAATTCCCAAAGATTGCATAAAAGTATTAAAACTCATAGATTCATACTCACGGCCTCTATCACTTCGAAATCTTTTAATTTTTCGACCAAATTGATTTTCAATTTCTTGGAGAAAATCTTTGAATTTTTCAAAAGCATCACTTTTATTTTTCAATAAGTAAACATAAGTATATTTTGAAAAATCATCTATAAAAGTGATAAAATATCTATTTCCTCCACGGGTTAAAATTGCTTCAAATTCACAAAGATCAGTATGAACGAGTTCTAATAATCCAGTTTTTCATTCAACACTTTTATGAGGCCTCTTTGTGATTTTTGCTTGATTGCAAATTTCACATTTTTTAAAATCTTTTATCAATCTCGGAATTAATCCCAAACTACTCATGATTCTCACGTATCTACTATTTATATGACATAAACGAGAATGCCAAAAATTCACAGAAGAAAGCATATAAATAGAACTAGATGATGCTTTATTATTTTCAATATTCAACTTAAACATCCCATCACATGGATATCCTTTGCCCACAAATATCCCATTCTTGGTAATTACATATTGATCAGATTCCATAGTTTGTTTAAAGCCAGCCTTGTTGAGTAGAAAACTCGACATCAAATTCTTCCTCATAGATGGAGCGTGAAGCACATCTTTCAAGAATAGCACACGTCCAGAGGTGAATTTCAGCTCAACCTCACCACTCCCAAGGACCTTTGTTTGGCTAGAATCACCAAGCATAATAGTCTTATCATCCTTGAAGGGAGTGTAGTTCTTAAACCAATTTCTGTCATAGCAAACATGCCTATTGGCACCAGAGTCTGCCCACCACCCTTCAACACACTGAACCATGTAGATGTCTGTAATTATTGCTACAAGAGGTTCCTCGATTACATTAGCCTGAGGAATAGGCCGACGTTTTTGGAATCTGCAAGTTCGAGCAATATGCCCACTTTTGCCACAGACAAAATATGCACCAAAAGAATGGTTTTGTGAAGGGGGTATTTGGTTCTTATTTTTCTGACTCGGGGTTCCCCTATGAAGTTTGCCATAAAATTTCATATTTTTTCTTTTTGGCTTCAAATGACTATTTTTAGGAAAATGATCACTAGGCAAAGCATTATTTGAAGCCATTAAATTTACCTTGGTGGTGGAATGTTCATTACCCTCTTGTGTAATCAGTGCATCTTGGCCTCGAGCTTCCTCCTGCACTCAGATGCGAGTGATCAAGGTCTCTAGGGACGTCTCCTTCTGCTTATGGCGCATAGATTTCTAAAATTATCTCCATGATGGTGGTAGCTTGTCAATAATACCAGCCACAATCAGGTTATCCCCAATCTTGATGCCTTCAGATCTAACCTCTGCAACGATCATTTGAAAATCTTGTGCTTGCTCAGCAATAGATTTTCCATCCACCATTTGAAAACGAAAAAATCGGCTTGCTGCATATTTCTTTGCACCAGCTTCTTCTGTATCATATTTGCTTTGTAAAGCTTTCCAAATGCTTTTTGCAGAAGAGTAAGTAGTATTGTAATAATCATAAAAATTGTCGGCAAGGTAATTTAAGAGATAACATCGACAATTATACTCATCTCTAGTATATTTGTCCACTTTCTCTTGATGAGCTTGATACTCTTCATCCATCATCTCATCGGTTGAGATCTTGGTTGGATTTTTCTTGGTGAGAATGTAGGAAACATTGAGAAGACTCAAATAGAACAACACCTTGCTTTTCCATCTCTTGAAGTGGCTCCCTTGAATCGGAAGGGCTTGTTAAGATCTCCAACATTACCATCATGCTTCTTAGGGATTGGCTCCATTTCCATTGAATCTCTTTAAAATTGTTGGGGAAATTACAATAAGAGGACGAAACCAATCGGACTAAGGCATGGAAATCTCGCTTTCTTTAAGGAGATTTAAGCCCTCTGTGGTTGGCAAAGCCTAGAACCTGGTGCAGCAGAAAATACTATGGCTTGTCTCCTCCAGGATACAACAGCCCGACGATCGTCTTATGGCAAGGACAACTCTGCACAAGTAGTCTAGCCCAAAGCTCCACCCAAGAAACACCCTTCTTTGGCAAGAACTTTCTCAAAATATTTTTTATGAGTAAAATAAGATGATATTGTATATTTTTGAATAAAGGGGGAGAAGGATTTATATAAAGAGTTTGTAATTTTAAATTTATGAGAATAATGATAGCATAAATATACTTAAAAATTCTAAGAGTAACTCCCCCACCAAATAGACATTGAATTCCAATTTCAAAAACGGTTCATGAATTATTCCCATTTATTTCCCATGAATCTTTCATCTCTCCAAATACATGAACTTTTCATCTCCCCAAATAGTAATCCTTTCATTTCCCCCAAATACATGAACCATTCATGAGTCATTAAATACGTGAACCTCATAAATAAAATAAATATTAAACTTTAATATTGAAATGCACCAATAATGGACATGGCAAGCTCCTTTTCTTAACAAACTTTGTGATATGGAAGCTTAAGATGATAGAACTACAATAGTCTCCTTTTTAGTTCATAAGTGACAGGTTACCCTCTTTCCTTAGCCAACTAATCATCCTATTACATATCCAAAATTGTATTGCAATCTTATTGCTACACTTGTTCATAGATGAGCATGTATGAGGCTTCTTCAATTTTTGACCTACACATACAAACACAACAACATATTCCATGCAACATTATTCATATGCACTACCATACACAGGATCGACATTTCTACCATAATACCTAAAATATATAGCCATCACATAATCGCGAAGCATGGAGCCTCCAATTATAAGCTTCATTTTTGCAACTTATTTATATTCTACCCAAGTCACTTTTGAGAATCCTTACAGCAAATTCATTCAATATAGCACACTGACTTGGTGCTACTTTGATGTGTTCTCGACTTGCATATTTTACCCTTACAAATATGTTAGAATTCTCATTATCTATCTTATATGTCTTTCTCTGATACTCTGACATCATCATCATCATCATCAAAATCACTACTATAAATACTGTGATAACTAATCTCAGAACTACAAATTTCAGTATATGATTTCTACTCCTCTTAAAAATAGTTTCATCATTACCCCAACAACATCATTACTCTTGATACCAATATCTGAGATATCAATCACCATTGCAGCTAGAATCTCACTTTCATTTTGCCTTTGTTTCTCCCTTTGGTCATCCATTCGAACCTCTCCTATTGCAGCTATAACGCTTCTTATGTTTCAATTTGGTCCTGGCTACATAGTGTTGACTGAGAAGGTATATCATTGGCTTATTTTGTGACAAATCAGAGGTACTCATTTAAATCTTTGTACTCCTCAAACAAACTCATTAATTTATGATCTATGTCCAGTATCATATAAGACATGGATGATAAATGTCTAACTATAGACCATATCTTTATGGTCTCTATAAGCTTCAAATTGAAGATGTGCACAATATCATCATACATGTCCTTGTAGCCACTATACATATCATTAGTAATAGTCAATATTAACTAACCAGCTCTTTTATTTCCCAAAATAATACTTCATCTTTGTAGAATTCTTAACCTTCTTAAAATTCCCTCTAAATTTCACTAATTTGAAAAGTGGTTGCTCCATTTTAAAAAGCCTGAACATGGATTAAGTAAATATTCATGATATATCATATAAGAAAGAGAGGTTATTAACCAAAACTATACTACAAAAATAAAAGAAAAGGAAGAATAATGCTTTTACCAATTCAGGTGATCAAAACCACAAAAAGCATAGTGATAAAATTGACAAAATATTTTAGCACATTCTAAGCAAAATACCAATCAAAACATGGCATATAACATCTGGAACTTGAAAGAAGCATAACATTCAGGAGTGCCAACCTCACCTTTCTCATTATTCTCATTATTTTTTTGGTTTTAGAATATAATTCTGACAAAAATTTCGGAAATTTAGATAACAATATCATATTGAGCTATTTCACGTTAGAAAATAGTTATCTATAAGAATTGTATAGATTAGTTTAAGGAACAAAATACAAATAGACGTTCACATATAGGAATTAAAATAAAAGATGGCATACGGCTTTAAGATGGTTGGGATGATATAAAATATCTACATATATATAATAGCATTGCTAGTACCAGAGATGCTGGTATTATGGCCACGGAGGACCTATATATTCTTGAGCTTGATGGTGCCCACCAAGTCTGGGAGGTCTAGGTTCTAGAGGCAGCGGATGTCACCGAGGAAAAAAGTGTCGCCATTGATATGTTGAATTAAATTAAATATTTTAAAATTTGAAAACCAAATATATGACTTGGTCAACGGCTAAGTGGTAAGCATCCACGCACAAGCAAGGGAGCAAACATGGAAAGATTCCCAAAGAAAGCAGGCCATGACAAGTGTCATGCATCCACGCGCAAGAGCAAGCATGGAAGGCCCTCCGAAGAAAGAAGAAAGCATGGGCGGCTAAGATGCAACAAGCCGTAGGATCAAAGGAGCACAAAAAGACACGTAATCAATTCGCGGAAGGAGAGTCTGCTTCTTTTGACGTGCCTGAGCCTATATAAAGGGCTCTAGGGATCATTTCAAATACGATAAAAAATTTCACTTCTCCCTATTCCAAGAGTTCATATAAAAAGGGCTCTAGGGATCATTAGAGAGAAAAAAAATAAAGAATTTTTTCTTCCCCTCATAATTTCAATTATTTTTTTGAGTTTCTTTTGAGCGATCTACAAGCGTGAACATGCTCTTCTTTCTTTCCTGGAGGCGCACTGACGGAAAAAACATGGTTATGTACTGGGTCGTCGTATCTCTAGAAGATCTGTGCCAGCGGAGCCGTACGTGGGGGGCATAAACTTTTTTGGGACAACGCGTTAGCGTGCTTCGATCCACAGGCCATCTTCTTTCTTTTTTTTATTTTATTATTCTATTGTCAAGTTATTTATTTGCTAGCTTATTCTTCTTATTTACTATTTTTGAATATTAGAAACATTTAATTTTTGATTTATCAATTATATTTGTGCATCTAGGCTAACAATCCAAAAAAGTTTATGTACTGTTAGCACTAGATATTAAATTTCAACATTTATTATACATTTTGCCGCATAATTGCAAATTGTTATATTTTAGCTGTTAGACATTTATGCTAACTTCACTTTAGTGCTTAATTTTTCAAGCAAAATATTAAATTGCCTAACCTCTAAGATGTTTATTAATTCTTCCATTTGGACTCCTCATGGAGTAATTTTCAGATTTCATTCAAACGAAAATTCAAAAATTGGTTAATTCATAGGAGCGAGCTTAATATTGCACTTAGGATAAAATTGAACGATATTTAGTGAAATCATCCATCGAATAACGGTATCTAAGAAAAACTTGTCAAAAAGACCTACGTGCCTAAGAAAGGCTTGTACTTAAGTGAGCCAAGTGCTCCACTATCGATCTGGAGCTGATGTGGCTGTTATTCTTTGGATTTTTTCAACTAGACATATAAAGTTCAAATTAGATATCAGTGCAATAATTTGACATAAATTTTCTCATTTCCACAGGTGTCAAAACTATGTTAAGCTACAAATTAATGGCTTCCCACACATCTGAAAAATTTTAATGCTAAACCTGAAAAGTTTGATGGTCAAAACTTTAGGAGGTGGTAGAATCAAATGCGGTTCTGGCTCACCACCTTAGGCTTGATCTCAGCCATTGGTGAGAGCACTACTGAAGTCAGTAATGGGTCTAACCCATCTGCTTCACAACTTGCTACTCGCAGCAACCCAAATCCTGCTCCTTCCTATTCTCAAACTGCTGCTGTTTCCTCCACCTCCTCTACTAGAACTTTAGAAGAAACCATCACTGCCTTCATAAAATCCTAGGAGCCCTTTCTGATAGGCTTTATGCTATTTATTATATAGCTAAGAGTGCCAAGGATCTCTAGGATATCTTAAAGAATAAATATGGACTTGATGATGCCGGGATAAAGAGATTCAAAGCTTTTGACTTTAGCAAGTTTCAATTTGTTGATTCCAAACCTATGAATGATCAAATCTATGAATATGAAACCCTGATTCTTCAACTCCAGGCAAATGGAACCCACCTAGATGAGTCTTTCCAAGTTGCCTGTATTATAGACAAACTTTTCTCTATTTGGTCAGACTTCGCCAAGACTTTGAGCCACACCCAAGGTGATCTGTCTCTAACTTAAGTCCTAAATTCTATTGTTCTTCATATTGACTCTTCTATTATCTGACATGGTAGGCTGAGACATGTAAACTACAGCTCAATTAAAAGATTAATGCACTTGAACTTAATCTCAAAATCAGAACTTAGGAATAATGACAAATGTGAGATATGTGTAGAGGCCAAATTACTAAAAGGACCCTTCCACTCTGTAAGTGGAGATTCTGATCTCCTTGAACTCATACATAGTGATGTATGTGACTCAGAAAAATCTCAAGGGGTGAAAATAAATACTTTGTAACTTTCATAGACGACCTTTCTAGATACTGTCACCTCTATCTTATCAAAGCTAAAAATAAGGTCTTAAATAAATTCAAAGTCTATAAAGCAGAGGCTGAAAACCAACTAGATAAAAAGATTAAAATCTTAAGGTCTGATAGAGGAGGTGAATATACCTCATTTGAGCTGGCCCAGTTCTATGAAGAATATGGGATAATTCATGAAGTGACAGCTCCTTATTCATCCCAATTTAATGGAGTAGCTGAAAGAAAGAATAGATTCTTAATGGATATGGTTAACTCTATGCTAATTAGTTCAGGTGCACCAAAAAAATCTTTGGAAGGAAGCACTAGTAACTGCATCTTATATCTTGAACAGAATTTCATTCAAACATAATGATAAAATTCCATATGAAATCTAGAAACATAGAAAACCTAACTTAAAATACTTAAAAGTGTGGGGGTGCTTAGCTAAAGTAAAAATTCTAGAAAATAAAAGAAAAAAATTTGGACCCAAAATAGTAGATGCAATATTTATAGGATATGCAATTGAGAGTATGCTAATAGATTTTTAGTATTTAACTCTCAAATAAATAAAATTAATAACAACACTATAATGGAAGCAAGAGATGCAATCTCCTTTGAAAGTATATTTTCCTTTAAAACAAGGATAAATGATCAAATAAATACCAATAATAATCTACGGACTAGCTCAAGCAGAACCAGATTTAGAGAGGAGGAAGAAGAAGAAATTGAATCTAGAAGAAGTAAAAGAACCAGAATTGAAATGAACTTTGGAGAAGACTACTACACATTCCTAATAGAAGACTCTCCTACTTCTTTAGAGGATGCCTTCAAATCTCTAGATGTACTCTTCTAAAAAGAAGCAATTGATAATGAAATGCAATCCATAGTTCAAAACCACACTTGAAAATTGGCAGACCTACCCCTAGGAAGTAAACCCATAAGGTATAAATGGATCTTTAAGAAGAAACTTAGGCCAGATGGAACTGTAGACAAGTACAGGCTAGGTTAGTAACCAAAGGTTTTACTCAAAAATCTCGAATTGACTTCTTTGATGTTTATGCCCCTGTAGCTAGAATCACTACCATCAGGATCCTTGTTGCCTTGGGTTCCATTCATAAGCTGGTTATACATCAAATGGATATTAAAATCATTTTCTTAAATGAGGACCTCGATGAAGAAATCTACATGGATGAACCCGAAGGTTTCATTGTCCTAGGTTAAGAAAAAAAGGTATGTAGGTTGATTAGATCTCTTTATGGTCTAAAACAAGCCCCCAAACAATGGCACTTTAAATTTGATGAAATAATCCTAACTAATATATTTAAAATTAATAATACAGATAAATGTGTATATTATAAAAAGAAGAATAACAAAATTATAATCCTACATCTACATGTAGATGATATCCTAATTTTTGGAACAGACTTAGAAATTATTAATGAAGTAAAACAATTTTTATCTCTAAAATTTGACATGAAAGATTTAAGAGAAGCAATCCTAAATACTAAAATTATAAGAAATGAAAATGGTATAACTTTGTCCCAAAGCCACTATGTGGAGAAGATTCTTAAAAAAGTTTCGCTACTCTAATTGTCATCCTGTATCTACTCCCTATAATCCATCTCTTTATCTAAAGAAGAACTTAGGTGATCCAGTCAATCGAAGCTTGTATGCCCAGATCATTAGTTCTCTAGGGTTTCTTGCAAATTATACCAGACCTGATATTTCATACTCTGTGAACTAACCGAGTAAATATATTTACAACCCTAATAATGATCCTTGGACTGCTCTAGAAAGAATTCTCTGGTACCTTAAGGGTACCATATCTCTGGGATTACACTATTGTGGT
Organism: Phoenix dactylifera; assembly: GCF_009389715.1. Lineage (NCBI taxonomy): Eukaryota > Viridiplantae > Streptophyta > Magnoliopsida > Arecales > Arecaceae > Phoenix > Phoenix dactylifera. Next base: position 65,480 of record NW_024068084.1, read on the forward strand.
TATCCTGTTATTCTAGAAGGCTATAGTGATGCCAACTGGATTATTGATATAGTTGACACTAAATCTACCACTGATTTTGTCTTCCTTTTAGAGGTGCAGCTGTATCATGGAAGTCTACCAAACAAACTGTAGTGGCTAGGACCACCATAATCTGAAATTATTACCCAAGATACCACTAATATTGAGGCCGAGTGGCTTAGAAATTACTAGTAGATTTACCTCTTGTGACTTCATCATTATATTCTATATCTATTCATTGTGACTGTAGATCTGTTATAGATAAATGTAATCAAGAAAATGCAAATGTGAAAATGAATAAGCACTTGAAAGTGCGCCATAAATCATTGAGATATAAATTAAAAAATAACTTGATTACACTAAATTTTGTAAGATCCGAAAGAAATCTAGCTGATCAACTTACCAAAGAATTATCTAAAACAGTGGTTCTAGAGTTGTCAAGGGGGATGGGGCTAAGCCCATAAATAAAGTCACCATGGTGGTAACCCAATCTAAAAAAGTTTAATTGGTAGAAACAAGCCAGATAAGTGACTAATGAGGAGCACTATTTGTTTTTTCCATCCCTAGAGCAACAGTGCTCATAAAAAGCAAGAGTTAGGTTGAGTTTTTACTCTTAATGAATTCGAGACCCAGGAGGCAGGGTACCTACTTGCTTGTACCCTTTGAGGATTCACCTATATGCGTGTAGTCGTGAGGCCGTGACTGTGGAAAGTGGGTTGTTCCCTAATAACACACATGAAGAGATACCTGTGCATGGTCGTAAAGCGCAAACCTGCTTCGAGCATTATTCACCTTATATTATGTGTGCTGTTGATAAAATCTAAGCCATGGACCAAGGTTCAAGGCATAGTCTATTTTGGCTCCACAGAAGTAATCAATTGTCACTAAGTGAATGTTTAAACCGAAAAGTACCTACATCTATTGCATAATATAAGATACTCAGTACTTTATTTTGATTTTTAAATTTATTTTGATTTTAAATTTTTTAAATATTTAATTTATGTGGGGGATTGTTGAATTTAAAATTTTAAAACTAAACATTTGACTTGGTCAACGACCAAGTGGCAAGCATCTGCACACAAGCAAGGGAGCAAACATGGAATGATCCCCAAAGGAAGCAGGCCATGACAAGTGTCATACATCCACGTGCGAGAGCAAGCATGGAAATACCCTCCGAAGAAGGAAAGAAGCATGGGCGGCCAAGATGCAACAAGTTGCAAGATCAAAGGAGCACAAGAAAACACATCATCAATCCGCGGGAGGAGAGTCTGTTTTGTTTTACGCGATTGAGCCTATATAAAGGGCTCTAGAGATCATTTCAAACACAATGAAAATTTTTTTTCTCTCTATTGCAAGAGCTTATATAAAAAGGGCTTTAGAGATTATTGGGGAGAAAAAAAATAAAGAAAATTTTTCTTCTCTTCATAATTTTAATTATTTTTCTGAGTTTCTTTTGAGCTATTTGCAAGCGTGAACGTGCTCTTCTTTCTTCCCTGGAGGCGCACTGACGGGGAAGACGTGGTTCTGTATTGGGTTATCGTATCTCTAGGAGATCTGTGCCAGCGGATCCATGCGTGGAGGGCATAAACTTTTCTAAAACAATGCATCAGCGTTCTTTGATCCACAGACCATCTTATTTTTTTATTATTATTATTGTATTGTCAAGTTAATTATTTGCTAGTTTATTTTTCTTATTTACTATTTTTGAATATTAAAAATATTTAATTATTGATTTATCAATAATATTTATGCATCTGGGCTAACATGATATACCTCCAAAAGATGGTGTGGGCGGGGAGACAGCCTAGCTTGGCCTCACCGTCGATGCGGATCAAAGAGGGCTCACCGGAAGGCCAAGCAAAGAGGGTTTGGAGAGGCCAAGCAAGGAGGGCCAGTCTCATCATGCTTGTTATAGCGAAGATGAGGTGATATTCATACAAAAATAATTTTGATTTTGTTTTAGAAAATATAATTTTGATTAACTGTATTAAAACTTAACAGCATTATTATGTAAAAGATATTCATACAAAAATAATGTTTTTTATGAGAGACATGCAAATATTAATTTTAAAGTGTAATCTATTAGTTTTTTCGTCATCACCATTTAGATGTTCTTCAGATATGCAGAATTCACACTACAAATTCCTATAAAACACCACCAAACACTACAGCAAAAAGAGGCTTTGGTGACGCTTTATATAATCTTTACCGACGTTTATAAGTGCCGATATTTTTTTTTCCAACGCTTTTAAAAGCGTCGCTCATGTTAATGTGGAGAAATAAATTGCCGACGCTCTTCAAAAGCTTTGGCGACGTTTTAAAGCGTCGTTAGAATTATTTTTTTACAAAAATAAAAAAACTTAATTAAATTTTATTTTGGGGAAAAATCTATAGATAGTGATTAACAAGAAATCCGTTCTCCATTACAACAACATGATTTTGCTTCTTCTAATACCATAGGAACAATAACACAGGAACAACAACAATACAAAAACAACAACAAATGCTCAATTTATTTTTTTTTTTTTTGAATTACAATAGAAATCTATTACAATAGGAATAGAAAGAAAATCACAAATTACAGTAGAAATGCAAACCCAGCTGCCAGCGAAAAAGCCTTCATCTTTATCTTCATCTTGGTCTTCATCTTCTTCCTTTTCAAATCCCTGAAAACCCAGCTGCCAGCAAAAAGGGCAAGAAGAAAAACACAGGCGACCAACCTTCTCTACACTGATCCAAGAAAAAAAAACCCCCAAATTCTTGAGTCGTTCTAGATCGAAAGCCTCTGGTATCGAAATCACTTGCCAAATCCATACTAACAGGTAACAATTCAATCGAACATGAAATAGATCTAACAAACATCGAAAACCAAATACAAAAAAAAAAAGAAGAACCCGCAGGCAGAGATGAAAGAAAGAAGAGAACTCACTCGACAATTCCTCGACTTGCTTCGGAGTGAGCTTGGCGAAGAACCCACTGGCAACGTGCGTGTAGTGGTAGATCACCGCATCCTTCGCCTTCTCCTCACTAAGGATCACGACAAAAACACAAAGAAGATCTCGACACTACGAATCCAAAACCCTAACCCTAGAAATCAAAATAGGGAGAAGGGCGCGGATCAAAACCTGCCGACGACTGCGGAGAGAGTCCGAATGTGGAAGGCTTCAGCCTCTTCCTTCGGCACCTTGCCGGCGGCCTGGTCGGGGATCTTCGTGGGTTCCTCCGCCATTAAAACTGAGACCAAAAGAAAGAAGACGAAGACCAGAACCAAGAAGACGACATGGATCAATAAAGTGCCCTTCTCAACGGCGCGGGCTTGTCCCCATCAAGGGAGGAAGGGCATGAAGGGGGAGAGGGCGCTGGGATGATGGCAGTTGGGTGAAGGCGTTAGGGTTTGTTCTCTGCGCGCACCAGAGAGAGAGAAGGGGTTGGGTTCGGGGAAAAAAGAAAGGAGGTTGGATTTATTGTCATTTTGGTCAATTAGGCCTCCGACGACGCTTTAAAGCGTCATCTTTGGGGTAGATTAGCGAATCATTAGGCCTCCAATGACACTTTATAAAGCATCATTTTGGGGAAAGAAGACTCGGAAGATAATTAGGCCTCCGACGACGCTTTTAAGCATCGTAGAATTGTGATGACACTTATAAGCGTCGTCTAATCTGAATTTCTCCCGATGCTATCAAGAAGCGTCGGCAAATTTCGGTGCTGTGCCCAAATTACCAACGCTTCTTTCAAGCATCGGCGGGAAAGCATCGGGAAAACTCACTTTTGTTGTAGTGAAACCATCTCAAGCGAATATTAACTCAATTGAAATCAGTTTGTTTCACTGCATAGAAGCATAAATCCATTAGATTTCATTAGCGATGGATCTACATGTCGTAGGCAGTTGTAGAGGATCAGTGCGCCACATATTTTTTTGTCCACCCGCTGAATTGACACTCGAGGTTACAAAAGGTGTATCCATTAGCTTTCATGGGATCACCACCAGATGCCCTCGAAGTACAGCAAAATTGATATTGCATGTTTTTAGAAAATCACTACCAAACTCTGTTGAGAGAATACTGACTAAATTGAATCAATTAAATTCACTACACAGAAACCTAGAAGTACTGTGTTCCACACACACACACACACACACACACACACACGTATATATGTGTGTGTGTGTATATATATCTTTGTATGTATATGTATATATATGTATATATATATGTATATATGTGTATGTATATATGTATGTGTATATGTATGTATATATGTATGTATATGTATGTATATATGTATGTATATGTATGTATATATGTATGTATATGTATGTATATATGTATGTATATGTATGTATATATGTATATGTATATATGTATGTATATGTATATATGTATATACACACCCTTATAAATACTTGTAGTTGTGTATATAATATGGTAAACTTATTATTTTTATATATATCTTTATGAATATCAAAAACTACATGTAGACCCTCATAAACTAATTTAATATATCCTTATAAATATTTCTTTTGACACATCTTTCCCTTATTAAGGGCATACAAGGTAGAGAAATATAATTTATAAGGGAACATAGATCAATAGTAAATTTGCAAATAGTATACATTCAATTTCAAATATTTGAAAGATATGTAAGTAAAAAAAAAAAAATTATAAGAGCAAACATATAAATAGCAAATTTGTAAAGGTATATGTAAACGGCCTTTTCCCCGCATACGACTAAGGCTGATTCTTTCCGCAATTCTTACCATCTCAATACCGAATCTCATACCCATACTACACTGGTGCAATGTTATATATCCAATATGAGATTAGTTCAATATACCAGGACTTGGTTTGATTTCTCATATTGGGTTCTAGATTGAGTTCTTAATTGAGTTGTAGTTTGCTGAATTGAGTCTTTTAATTGAATCTATGTAATTGATTGTCAAGTGGTATCAAAGGGTCTACATCATGTAGTGTGAAAAGAGAACTTGGTCCACTCCTATACTACAGCAAAATTAGTTTTCGCCGACATTTTTTGCTGATGCTTAAGCGACGACATTTTTCTTTGTAACGCCTAAAATGGCCGACGCTTTTAAAAAGCGTCGGCAATATACGACGCTAATTAGCGTCGTTGTATTATCTAACCTAAGACGACGCGTATTCGTGTCGTCGAAAACCTAATTCTAAATAAAACCCAGCGGCCGCCTCCCTTCTCCCCCATCCTTGATCGATATCAAGCCCTAGCCGACCCTCCTCCCTCCTTCGTCTCCATGCTCTCCAAAACCTAGGGTTTCTAGGGTTTTCTGAGCACCGACCCTTGTCCCCTACTCCTCCCTCCTCTCCGGCGGCGGCGCTCCAGCATTCGGTGTCCTCCGCACACCGGCTCCCCACCCTCTCCTCCAACCGCTTCTCCCAACGAATCTCCGGCCGAAGGTATGGAAGAAGAATTTCTAGTTTCGTTCTAATTTTGCAGTTTTGATCTCGTGATAGCGTTCTAATCTCTAAATGTTTTGATTAATTTGGTGAAATATAGTTTTGATTATCTTTTATCTTCTTCTTCCGATTTTTGTACTTCTTTAGATCTTATTAGTTGGTGGAATTTCGTGCGTGAACACTATGTTTTGTACTCATCTTCCGGTTGGAGAGGGCACATACAATTTTTTCTTAGAGGTAGCAATGTTTGCTTAAAAAGAATGTACTAAGTGGATCTGATTTAGACCAATTAGATAATGGCTTTTGGATGCACCCAAAGCCATTTCAAGCATTTCTTAGTTTCTCAGGAGGAGATGGTGGTGGTAGTGTATGGAATTTAGGAAGTCATAAAAGAAGAGGAATCTTTTCCTTTTGTAGCTATTGATTGACAGTTTCTGATTACTTGCTTTAGTTTGATTAATTTTCTAGTGGGAGGGGATAAAAGAATGGATGCTGCCAGTTTTCTTGAGGGGCATCTCCAAGTGACACAGACATCTCACACACATTACACAACTAATCTCTAGTTACGATATCTTCTCTAGCCCATGCAGCATGTAATTTGGTATAAATTGTTTGAATTTGGCCAAGGGGACTTGTTTACTTAGCTCAACCCTGGGGTCAAGCATTCTCGCAATGTTCAATAGAATATAATAAAAAGCTATTGAATTTAGAATTTTATTAGATAAAGTAGTCTTGAGAACAAAATGGAAACTTTGCTCTCGTCTTATGAATCACATCTCAAATCCTTTCAGAAGAGCTAAGAAAAGCAAAGCTAATTGGCATGGGTTTCGCATGAATTGAGAAAACAACAATGCAAAGCCAACTTTTTTGTTCCAGAAAAGGATGAGGAATCCTATTCATCCACGCCCGGCCCACTCCACTCCCCGTTCCCCAAGCGCACACAGACACACACAAGGAAAAAGTTCAGGTTTTACCCATGAACTCTTTTTTCATGGGAGGCATCTTCTTTTTCTTGGAAGTATAGTTTAGTTGTTCAGAACTAATATTCACAAATTATTTTAATCCTCTACTAAATATCGCACAAATAACCTTTACTAGTTAACAACCTGATAATTGTAAAAGAAAAATATAGTGTATGATCTGATGGAATCAGTTATCGATCAGATGCATATATCTCTGAATTGAAGGTAAAACACTACAAAAAGATCAAAAACCAATCATTAGGGCCGTACATCAATTAGAGTTTAATTTTGAAAAGCCACCCTATAGATCCATGAGTTTGTATTAGTGATTCATACCCTAATTTTGTTTATTATTTTTTTTATTAGTTGCAGTTCAATCAGTATTTTAAGAGAATGGACAAAAGTTGGATAAATAAGTCGAGATCCAGTGCCGAATATTTGAATGGAGTTCAGAATTTCGTTAAGTTTGCTTTTGAGAAATCTGAAATGAATGGGAATATTTTTTGTCCATGTCAAAAATGTGTAAATTGTTTTGCCATCGCTCTAAAAACTGTTGAAGAACATTTGGTATGAAATGGTTTTCTAAAAGGTTATACAGAATGAATATTTCATGGAGAGTCTTGCTTGTCGTCTTTATCTAACCAACCCTTAATTATGGAACACACTGCTAGTATTGGATGTAGTAACACGGACAAAAATCCTGTTGTAGAAGATGATATGAGGGGCTTACTTATAGATGCTCTTGAACATAATATTAGAAATTTAACAGATTTTAGTGGAGAGCAAGAAGGAGCTCCAATAGGTGATGAGCATACCTTTACTGAATCTATACATGTTGAGGAACCTATAGACTCTGAAGATAACACAACTCAGTATTATAACTTGCTGAAAGATTGTAATAAAGAACTATATCCGGGTTGTAAGAATTTTACGAAGATTTTTTTTATGATACATTTATTCCATTTGAAATATTTGAATGGATGGTTTGGCAAGTCTTTTACTATGCTTCTTCAATTATTAAAAGATGCATTTTCAGAAGGTGTTATTTTGCCGTTAACTACTTATGAAGCCAAAAAACTAGTAAAAGACTTGAATCTTGGATATGAGAAGATACACAGTTATCCAAATGACTGCATTTTATACTGTGATGAAAATATTAATGAAGATTCATGCCGAACATGTGGATCTTCACGATGGAAAAAATAAAATGAATATGAGCAAGATTTGTTGAATGAAGTGGATGCTGCATAATCTAAAACAATTCCGGCTAAAGTTTTGAGGTATTTTCCTCTCATACCTAGATTGAAAAGAATGTATGCATCATCAAAGATGGCTTCCTTAATGAGATGGCATGATGAAGACCATACAAGGGATGGAATGTTAAGATATCCAGCGGATAGTTTAACATGGAAAGCATTTAATAATAGGCATCACGAATTTGCTTCTGATGTTCGCAGTGTTAGGCTGGGTTTGGCTACTGATGGATTTAATCCATTTCGAACGATGAGTTCTACATACAACACTTAGTTAGTTGTTTTGGTTCCATATAATTTACCACCAAGGATATGTACGCAATCGAGCCTATCCCGAGGGATCAACTGCTGAGGGATATATTGTTTATGAGTGTTTGACATTTTGCTCGAGATACCTTGAAGGTGTTGAAACTGCTTTTAATCGACCACAAAGAAATTACGATATTGTACAGAATGCAGAGGAGTACAAGTTCTCATCTGATGGAAGATTTCTGGGGAAAGCTGAAAGTACTGTAGTTCATCACAAATTATTGGCATAGGCACATCGTTATATCTTACTTCACAATGACTTAATATCCGAGTATTGCAGGTTAGTATGGTTATAAGAAATCACAATTTACTATCATATCAGATATTATATTCAAAACAAATAAATTTTTACTCGTGCAGAGAATTTTTAGTGGCTCAGCGAAACGTTAACAATAACATTCATCCTACCCAAAGGATTGAGCAAAGATGGTTGGTTGAGTTATTTCCTAAATGGTTATTAAAACAGGTTAGACGTTGAATCCTATTAGATCTTTTATTATATTCTACGATCGGAACTTTGAAAAATTAATCATTACTTCTATAATTTTTTTTAGGTACCGACCATGATGGAGAGACATTGTTCCAATGAATTAATAGTCCTTGCTCGAGGTCCGAACAATATTGTCAATAGATATGATGGGTTCGTTATAAATGGTTTTAAATTTTATATTAAAAAATATGAGAAATTTAGAAAAATCCAAAATAGTGGGGTTATGGTTGAGGCGGACGGAAAAATTTATTATGGTGCCCTAACATATATTTATGAGTTGGATTATTATGGAAACTTTAAGGTAGTATTATTTCGATGTGATTGGGTGGATATAAACTTATCTAGAGGTTTGAGGCAAGATATAAATGGCTTCACACTAGTAAATTCTTCAAGGTTGATACATACTGGTGTGCTATTGAAAGATGACCCATTTGTTTTTTCATCTCCAGCTCAACAAGTATTCTTTATGCAAGACTCAAAAGATAAACATTGGTCTGTTGTTATTAAGACTAAACCTAGGAATTTGTATGATATGGAAAAAGGGTTAGAAGAGGAGGATGATGAGACCTATACTCAGTGTATGCCTTTTAATGTTGCGCCAATTGATGAACTGAATTCTACTAGTTTGGTTAGGATGGATGTTGAATGAGAGCTGGCTAGTTTCTTAATGGTAAGAAAAACATTACTTTTATACATTAAATTATTTTGCAAATTTTAAATTATTTCTATACTTTTAATATTTAACTGTTATTGATTCTTTTTTGTGCATACTAGATTACAACATGTCGTGAGAAAAATGTTTCAGAGATATTGAGTTTCAGCACACATCCGTGGGATCTACTTCTGATCATTCCCAGCAGTCCGACAAACTCCAGCAACCCGACGAGCCCCATACTCAGCTCGAGTCCCAGTCTGAGCCTGCACCACCTGCAGATTGTCCAGACGCGGATGACGTGGATGTCCAGGGTAATTTGATTTACAGTTTATATATTATTTTCTCTTACAATCTAATTATTTTAAATCATTTGCCTTTAATGAACTTCTTATTTTATAGATGGATTGGGGAGAAGATTGTTGTTCATTACAACAAACTGGGGTTGCCCATCAAGAAGGCTGCAAGCATTTTATCCACTTTTTAGGATCGGTTGTGTGGAAGGGACAGTTGTGTCTGCTCAACTATACGAAATGGAATGAAATGATTCCTTCGTATAAGGTTGAGCTTTTTAGAGTTATTGAGGTAAAGAATTGAAGTTGCTTACTATCTTCAATTATTTTTTGATTTAATATTGATATAACATTTTTGACTTCGGTGTAAAAAAAGTTCGTCCTTCCTGCAAATAGCCATGATTGGGTGCTGAAGTCCGTCAACCGCAAATGGAAAGAATATAAGGCGAAGCTAAAGACGAATTGGAAGCATAAGGGCATGACTGAAGAGGAGGTGGCCCGTGTTTGTCCTCCAGATGTAATCTCTCATCAGTGGAGGGAGCTTGTCCACTACTGATTTTTCGAGAGAGCTCAGTGTATGTATATTTTTTCCATACCTTAGATTGTATTTACTATTGATGTGGGGTCGGAACCCCGACACCAGCCCGCACACCGGACGAGCAGGGAAAGCATCCGCGTCCTCTCCGAGGTATTGTCCGCTCTGGGATTGCCGCTTCGGGTCTGCGGGAGGTCGCCCAGGGCCGTGGCCCAATGACAGTCCCGAGCCCTGCCGGCGCGGGGGTCCGCGGAGGTACTACCCCTACCCTCACGGTTTTGTCCTACAAAAGGGCCCTCGGTCATGAGAGAGTGCTGGAGCAGCTCAGCTCAGAGCGATATGGTATTGTCCGCTTTGGGAACCGTGGGCGCTTTGGCTCGCACGGTGGCGGACCCACCTGCAGGCGCGTGGCAGCTGGACAGGTGTCCCTCACGATTTTGTCCCCCCGTATGGGGGCCCTCTTACCTCCAGCCCGTGGGCCTTCGGTGAGAAGAGGTGTTTGCACCCCCCATTTAAGGCACAGACCTTTCCGCTGATTATCCGATGTGGGACTAAACTGGGAACCCCATCCCACAACACAGCCCCCCGAGCGGGAAGGTCTGTGCGTGGCCGGGTCCCTTCCTCTAGCGCCATCTGATGTGGGGTCGGAACCCCGACACCAGCCCGCACACCGGACGAGCAGGAAAAGCATCCGCGTCCTCCCCGAGGTATTGTCCGCTCTGGGATTGCCGCTTCGGGTCTATGGGAGGTCGCCCAGGGCCGTGGCCCAATGACAGTCTCGAGCCCTGCCGGCGCGGGGGTCCGCAGAGGTACTACCCCTACCCTCACGGTTTTGTCCTACAAAAGGGCCCTCGGTCATGAGAGAGTACTGGAGCAGCTCAGCTCAGAGCGATATGGTATTGTCCGCTTTGGGAACCGTGGGCGCTTTGGCTCGCACGGTGGCGGACCCACCTGCAGGCGCGTGGCAGCTGGACAGGTGTCCCTCACGGTTTTGTCCCCCCGTAGGGGGGCCCTCTTACCTCCAGCCCGTGGGCCTTCGGTCATGAGAGAGTGCTGGAGCAGCTCAGCTCAGAGCGATATGGTATTGTCCGCTTTGGGAACCGTGGGCGCTTTGGCTCGCACGGTGGCGGACCCACCTGCAGGCGCGTGGCAGCTGGACAGGTGTCCCTCACGGTTTTGTCCCCCCGTAGGGGGGCCCTCTTACCTCCAGCCCGTGGGCCTTCGGTCATGAGAGAGTGCTGGAGCAGCTCAGCTCAGAGCGATATGGTATTGTCCGCTTTGGGAACCGTGGGCGCTTTGGCTCGCACGGTGGCGGACCCACCTGCAGGCGCGTGGCAGCTGGACAGGTGTCCCTCACGGTTTTGTCCCCCCGTAGGGGGGCCCTCTTACCTCCAGCCCGTGGGCCTTCGGTCATGAGAGAGTGCTGGAGCAGCTCAGCTCAGAGCGATATGGTATTGTACGCTTTGGGAACCGTGGGCGCTTTTTTTCGCACGGTGGCGGACCCACCTGCAGGCGCGTGGCAGCTGGACAGGTGTCCCTCACGGTTTTGTCCCCCCGTAGGGGGGCCCTCTTACCTCCAGCCCGTGGGCCTTCGGTCATGAGAGAGTGCTGGAGCAGCTCAGCTCAGAGCGATATGGTATTGTTCGCTTTGGGAACCGTGGGCGCTTTGGCTCGCACGGTGGCGGACCCACCTGCAGGCGCGTGGCAGCTGGACAGGTGTCCCTCACGGTTTTGTCCCCCCGTAGGGGGGCCCTCTTACCTCCAGCCCGTGGGCCTTCGGTCATAAGAGAGTGCTGGAGCAGCTCAGCTCAGAGCGATATGGTATTGTCCGCTTTGGGAACCGTGGGCGCTTTGGCTCGCACGGTGGCGGACCCACCTGCAGGCGCGTGGCAGCTGGACAGGTGTCCCTCACGGTTTTGTCCCCCCGTAGGGGGCCCTCTTACCTCCAGCTCGTGGGCCTTCGGTCATGAGAGAGTGCTGGAGCAGCTCAGCTCAGAGCGATATGGTATTGTCCGCTTTGGGAACCGTGGGCGCTTTGGCTCGCACGGTGGCGGACCCACCTGCAGGCGCGTGGCAGCTGGACAGGTGTCCCTCACGGTTTTGTCCCCCCGTAGGGGGGCCCTCTTACCTCCAGCCCGTGGGCCTTCGGGCTGGAGCTGAGCTAAGCTGAGCTGAGCTGAGCGGACAATACCATATCGCTCTGAGCTGAGCTGCTCCAGCACTCTCTCATGACCGAGGGCCCTTTTGTAGGACAAAACCGTGAGGGTAGGGGTAGTACCTCCGCGGACCCCCGCGCCGGCAGGGCTCGGGACTGTCATTGGGCCACGGCCCTGGGCGACCTCCCGCAGACCCGAAGCGGCAATCCCAGAGCAGACAATACCTCGGGGAGGACGCGGATGCTTTCCCTGCTCGTCCGGTGTGCGAGCTGGTGTCGGGGTTCCGACCCCACATCAGATGGCGCTAGAGGAAGGGACCTGGCCACGCACAGACCTTTCCGCTCGGGGGGCTGTGTTGTGGGATGGGGTTCCCAGTTTAGTCCCACATCGGATAATCAGCGGAAAGGTCTGTGCCTTAAATGGGGGGTGCAAACACCTCTTCTCACCGAAGGCCCACGGGCTGGAGGTAAGAGGGCCCCCCTACGGGGGGACAAAACCGTGAGGGACACCTGTCCAGCTGCCACGCGCCTGCAGGTGGGTCCGCCACCGTGCGAGCCAAAGCGCCCACGGTTCCCAAAGCGGACAATACCATATCGCTCTGAGCTGAGCTGCTCCAGCACTCTCTCATGACCGAAGGCCCACGGGCTGGAGGTAAGAGGGCCCCCCTACGGGGGGACAAAACCGTGAGGGACACCTGTCCAGCTGCCACGCACCTGCAGGTGGGTCCGCCACCGTGCGAGCCAAAGCGCCCATGGTTCCCAAAGCGGACAATACCATATCGCTCTGAGCTGAGCTGCTCCAGCACTCTCTCATGACCGAGGGCCCTTTTGTAGGACAAAACCGTGAGGGTAGGGGTAGTACCTTCGCGGACCCCCGCGCCGGCAGGGCTCGGGACTGTCATTGTGCCACGGCCCTGGGCGAGAGGTGTTTGCACCCCCCATTTAAGGCACAGACCTTTCCGCTGATTATCCGATGTGGGACTAAACTGGGAACCCCATCCCACAACACAGCCCCCCGTGCGGGAAGGTCTGTGCGTGGCCGGGTCCCTTCCTCTAGCGCCATCTGATGTGGGGTCGGAACCCCGACACCAGCCCGCACACCGGACGAGCAGGGAAAGCATCCGCGTCCTCCCCGAGGTATTGTCCGCTCTGGGATTGCCGCTTCGGGTCTGCGGGAGGTCGCCCAGGGCCGTGGCCCAATGACAGTCCCGAGCCCTGCCGGCGCGGGGGTCCGCGGAGGTACTACCCTTACCCTCACGGTTTTGTCCTACAAAAGGGCCCTCGGTCATGAGAGAGTGCTGGAGCAGCTCAGCTCAGAGCGATATGGTATTGTCCGCTTTGGGAACCGTGGGCGCTTTGGCTCGCACGGTGGCAGACCCACCTGCTGGCGCGTGGCAGCTGGACAGATGTCCCTCACGGTTTTGTCCCCCCGTAGGGGGGCCCTCTTACCTCCAGCCCGTGGGCCTTCGGTGAGAAGAGGTGTTTGCACCCCCCATTTAAGGCACAGACCTTTCCGCTGATTATCCGATGTGGGACTAAACCGGGAACCCCATCCCACAACAACTATTATTATAGATTAAAAATTTATATGTTGTATAAATTACATTGTTTATTATTTTTTGGGAAGACATATTCCAACATTGGTAGAGCTGCTCAAGCATCGCAGAATGTTCCCCACACTTCAGGCTCCATGAGTTATGCGAGGCGTAGAGCTGAATTCGTAAATTTTTTTGAAACTCTTTAAATTTATCTTAAATTGTTCTATCATATAGCATGTATACTTTTGAAATATATTTTTTGTTGTAGATGGATGATAATGGGAGGAAGCCTGGTAGGGTGGAGTTTTATAAGATGACTCACACCTACCGAGATGGCAGCTTTGTTTGGAAGAAGTCAAGAGATATAGTTGTATGTATTCATATTTGACTTGTAAAACGATTTTTTTTTTGTTCTATTATTGGTATACATTAATTTGATTTTTTCTTTTGAGAGGTATAGGACAGGGCAACAAATCTTATTTCAGAGCGCGTTGGAGAGTCATCATCATCCGATGCGACCAGTCATATTGAAGCTCAAGTGCTCGCTGAATTGATGGGCTCAGAGCGTTATGCTCGAGTGAGGGGTTACAGAGTTGGAGTTACCCTCACTCAGTTGTCTTCAGTGGGCATGTATAGAAGAAATGCCAGAGAAGGTAGTAATACTGTAGAAGTTCGTCATTTTCAAGCAACTATTGAAGAGCTGAAGGAGAATCAAGAAAATTGCAGTCTCAGCTTGCAAATATTTCATCTATGTTATAATGAATTCTTCCTTCTCAGGTAAATAACTATATATATTTGAATAATTTACATATTATCAATTATGATATATGAGTTAATATATCACATTATTCCTAACTTCTAAGGTTTCTCTTTTTTTTTTTTGTAGATTCCTGATACTTTAAATGCTCGTAGAGATGATGATGATGGAGCTGAATCCCATCCTTGATGCCTTCTAGACTGTTTTTTTATGGAGTTTGATATATATATGTTTCTTATTTTTCAAAGTACATTGTAATTCTAAACTTATTATGTAAATTTAATCAGATATGACAATATTCATATTTCGAATGATCTGAATGTTTGTGTCAATGTAATACAGGTTCATATTGTTATAATGTGGGTTTTATAATGTCTGTTTTATAATATGAATTGGCATTTTTATTTTTTTTAAAAAAATATAATTCTCGACGTTTTTAAGTGTCGGTAAAAAACGTTGTGGTACAGCCCCAGCACGCCTATGCCGACGCTTCAAACGCTTTCATTAGCATCGACAAAAACGGAATTTACTGATGCTTTGAAGCGTCGAGAATTGCTGGCGCTTTAAAGCGTAGGTGAAAACCAGGAGGAAAACCATGAGGAATTTGTCCGTCGGGTATTCACCGACGCTTTATAAGCATCGGCAAATCTCTGTTTTTGTCAACGCTTTCTTCTAGCGTCGGCAAAAAGTTTTGCCACTCCGATATTGCCGACGCTTTGGCGACGCTTCGCTTTGCGTCGGCGGGACTTTAGCCAGCGCGTAGAAGCATCGCTAAAGGTCGAAAAAACGTGCTGAGATAGGTTGATTTTTTTGCAGTGCTACTTTGATTAAGAGTCTTACTTGGTCCCTTGACTTCGTCAAATCCTACTTAATTACTTAATTTAGTTAGGAGTTTAGTCATGAGTCTTAATCTGAGTTTTGTCATAAGATTAATTTTCTATTTTATTCCAACGCCCCATCTATTTAAAGGGTGGACGTTGAAGAATAAAGGCAGAATTAATTTTGGTTTTCAATTGCTTTTGAGATTGAGAGGCATGAGGCTACTTCTTTCTTCTTTGGTGAGACTCCAATGGTTCTTTTCTTTCTCGGTGAGATGCCGGAAAATTTTTTGGTTTAGAATAGAGGTGAGATTCTTCTATTCAGCCCATAGTTATCTTGTTACTATCAAAACTGCAGCACCTTCCATTGTTCCTTCTTCCACCCGCCAACCTTCATCATGCCATAGCTCTAATCCCTTAAACGCCCAATCATTACAAAGTTCTTTAGGTTTCAGATTTAAACTGCAGGCTTAATCCCTTCCTCCCACGTCCTACCTCAAATTAGCTTTGAGTCCAACCAATTTCAGCCATCATCCACAAAAATTCAGTAGCACCCACCTCCATTCTGCATCAGTAAGAAAGGATAACTAAAGCAAGGTAAATGTAATGATAAGGATAAAGATAAAAAACAAAACTAACGATAGGAGTTTGATTGGCTATTTCCCCCCCCCCCCCCCCCCCCAAAGCTACATCTCCATAGTTATACAACACAATTCTAAATGGTTAGGTAACCATTCACATCGACTCTCCATGTATCTCCAACGATTCCGATAGTTATGCCCTATGATTCCCACGTTTTCTCTTTGCCGCAACCACTCACATACTTCTTTATATCACGTAACCACTATCATCAGGCTAAAAGTCTACTTATCTATCATTCATCACTAGAATGGGTTAACTCTATATCTGATATTCTAGCCCACTTAGCTTGCACCTTTGTGCTCCTTTTGGTCATTCGACCTATATAGTCTGAACTCCATTTGGCCTATCGGATGTCATGTGACAACTTATCTAAAGTTATTCTATCCATCAGGTTTATCCATATGGCATCATCCTGGAGCGATCACAGGTTGTGAGGATAAGGTGTAAATAGGTCCCATTTCCTTTCTTAGCAAGTCTCCCTCCTGAAGGCATGATCATATCTCACCCTTGGTAACCTAGCTATCGGGTTGCATACAAACAAGCAATTCGATCTACTTGCTGCAAAAAAGAAACAAATCCATGTTATGACACAATCATAACTGATTAAATCCTCTTTTGTTTTGGAATAGGCTTCAAGATTTAATAAGATGTGTTGATTTTTGGGTATGGTTGAGCCACCTACGAAGGGCTAGCCCAACCAAGATTATCTAATATTCAAATGAGAGATGGAATAGTTGGAAAGAGAAAAAGAAACTATCATATAGTTTCACCCTCTCTCTCCTTCCTCCTCTGTCTGTGTTTCTTAACACTAATCATATCTAGAACCCTCCCGAAATTTTAAGTATTCCAAAGAGAGAAACATGGAATAACTCCCTTTCGACCTTTCCTTCCACTATAAGAACTTAAATACTGCTTTTTCATGTTTTTTCTATTATGATAGAGCGCTCGATCTTAAGCGCATTCTAGAGATAAAAAAATATATGGTTCAACTCTTTAGATCCTTGGAGTTCCATATTTGCACTATTTCAGGGTAACTTATAAAATACTAAATTTTATTTAAAATTCTTTATTTTGTCATTGATATCAGAGGATTGTTGGTTGAATTCATGGTTCCTATTTGGCTTTTGATATGCACAAGAAGTTCCAGTTTATCTGTTATATTCATTATTCCTTTTTTTTTTTTAACCAAGATTACTTGAAACTTTATTAATAGAATTTCTATATTAGTTATTTTAATCTAGAAAATCTCATGGCCAGATATTCATTGTAGTAAAAGATATTACAATCCTTAGATTAAAAATCTGAAACTTTGTTTTAATATATCATTTTATACAATAATTTTTGTGTTCGAATTTAGTACTATTAGAAAGTTTTCAGCATAAGCTTTCTAACGATATATAATGTATTTTTTTTGAGCTTTATAGTGAAAATTAGAGTTTCTGAAAATTATAGTTTCCAACGATATATAAGATATTATAGTTCTAATATATCTTTTTTAGGAATGATTCCGGTTTCGCATGTGCGCCCTGCGTGATCGCACGTCGGCACCCGGGCCCAAACTTTTTCCTCGCCTTCCGGGACGTTCGCATGGCGTGCGGCCTGCGCGTCCGCGTGTGACACGCGCGGCTGGCGTTGCACCTCCGCAGGGCCCGTGGCCTGCATGTCCATGTGGCCCGCGGCTGCGCGTTCGCGCGTGTTCGCGCGCGCCAGAATGTGTGTGGGTGCAAATATTTTGTTTTATTTTATTCTCCTTTCTTCTTGTTTCTCAAAAAAAAAAAAAGAGAAATAAAAAAATCTATTTAAAGGAGAATTGATTTTGTGCACGCGGCTGGTTGTTAAATGTTATATTATTAGTACACATTCAACATTGCTTATATTTTAATATTTTTTCTCTTGTGCATGTAGCGAAAAATAGGTGAAGAAATGCTTATTATTTTTAAAGATTTCAAAAATTATAAGATGAACCCTAAATACACCATGCAGATACATATACGAAAATTATATAATTTAATGAGATCTCTTAGAGATTATGGTATCAATGTCCCTATTCCGAAATAGATTATTACTCTGCTCAATTCTGTACCAGCAGAATGGGAAACTCTAACACTCGCAATGAAAAAAATACAAAAAGAGAGAAGCTAAAATTATCTACCAAATAGCCTGTGAGTTTGAGTTGGCTAAGGAGCACCATATATTATCGACCATTAGGTGAACCATAGTACTATAACCGTTTCCAAACATTTGCAGCATAAGACAGTTGAGTTATTGGGGACGCGATAAGGATTCTAGGGATACATGGCTAGGGAGAGAGAGACACAAGATCATTCTAGAGCAGTTTCTTTTCAATATAGGAAATAGGTTGTCATATCAAGGGCATAGAAGAGTTAACAGAAATTATGCTTTGAAATAATACTTTGTGTGATTGTAAAGCATGTGCCTTAAAATTTGTTTATTAAACTTCCTACTCTTGTAAATAGTCTCTTGTGCAAATGAATCTATATGAATTTCATTTGAAATTATTAATAGTATGTTACGTATCTTTTAGTTTATATTTATTATTGATTGCTACTATAATATGCTTAAATATATTATTGGGAGGGAATTTTAAGGTTGGTAGAATTCAAAAAAGTCTCACCTAGAATTTAAATTTTTGTGCAAATAGTTCTAAATAAATGATGACTAGACATTTGAACATAGAAGATGATTGGAAGCATAACGAACTTTCGACTCTATATATCATGTTAGGTTATTATTAGTTTAGTTCGTATTTGTTAGATTTTGCGGCTTGAGGAAAGAGGGTCGGGAGTCTGTCCATCTCAATTATGCTTTATTTTATTTGTTCCTTTTCCTCTTATTCTCACTCCTTTGTTTCTTTTTATCACCATTCCTATTTGCCTTTGCTCCTTTTACCTCTATTATCCTTTTTGATCCTATGTTCTCCTATTGCTTTCTCAACCTCTTTCTATTTCCACTTTATCCTTTGCTCTCTTTCTTTCTAATCTTTCCCCCTACTCTTTCTCTCTATGTTCTTTTTCTCTTTGCTCTATTTCTACGGTTGTAGTAAGATTTTCTTGTATGTTTCAAGACCTCACCCAAATAGACTAGCTGGAAGGTATTTCTAAATTTTTTGTCCCTATATATGTGCCCAAGATTTGCACAGTGCATAATTGATGGGACTAAACACACTCGCATGGGTCCTTATATTCTTGTTTAAGCCCTAACATCCTTATCATGCTAAGAATCCAACTTCATTCAAATCCAATCACAAACATTATGATCAGCTTATGGTCAACCTATATTGCACCATGCCCTACTACATGGGCAATGAGTTGAGTTCGCTTTGATGCTGTTTGTAGCGACCTAGGATCTTATCTAAAAAGGCTAGATAGAAGGTATCAATTGTACTCCTTAGCCTTGTATAAGTACTCAAAATTTTGGCCATACCCTGGTTTTTAGTTGATCCTTTGATTGCTGAAAGAGATTCCGAATGGGCGTCTCGACATGTTACATGGGCAACTACACATTGATATCAAAATAATATTTTGTTTTTAATCTAACGTAATATAACATATACTCATTCTTCAATAAGATTAGAAAATTGCATTAGGACAAAAAGCTTAAGTGTATGGATCTAAGAAATAATAATCAAGTATTTTGCTTCTTCGAAGATGATACTCCGTCCATCATAGAATTGATAAAGGTTTAGAGAGAGAGAGAGAGAGAGAGAGAGAGGGGGGGGGGAGGGAAATGAATGAAAGAGGAGGATAGTGGCATTGTTGGTGGTCATTCATCCTCCTCAAGGTTGGATTGGGAGAGGGAGGGAGGAAAGGATGGAAGAGAGGAGGACAGTAGTGATGCCAAGAACAATTCATCCTCCTCAACTACATATGAGTAGGGAAGAAGAGGATTGGGGGGGTCAATGCTAGTGTGTGTGTGTGTGTGTGTGTGTGTGTGAGAGAGAGAGAGAGAGAGAAGGATGGTCGTGCTACTAGTAGTACTCATTGTTGCCCCCTTCTCCATCCCATTCCAAGCAAGCCAGAAAACTTGGGATTCCTCAGTAGCTTGGTTCGTTGAGGTAGAGGACAACACACCAAGCTTGATCGAGCTAGATCTAGATCTATGCACAGGCGTGCTGCCAGTGTTGGGCTAGCCGAAAAGATATGGATTAAATGAAGAATTGAGAGTAGCATAGGTCCAAGTACCTTGATCTTTAAGAATCCTTGCCACCGTTATACCACCATTAGAAGGAGATGAAAATGGATGGAATTGTAGCGCTAGGCTATGGTAGAGCTAAGTTACTCCTACTCTTAGGATAAAGGATTAAAGTAAAAGTAAAGATAAAAATAAGATGATTATATTGATTATTGAGGATCCCCTTGTAGAGTATAATTCCACTAATTTATCTAATACATAATAACTTCCTATAAATATAATAATTATCCACTCCAATGTTTGCTTCCTACATAGCTCTCTACTTCCAACAGTTCTCATATCTGCTGCCAACCATCTTCCACTATATTTGTACATAAACACAATCATTCTATAATTTCTAAACCAATATTCATACCTTATAGATCTTAACTTATCTTGACGTTGCTTATGTTGGTTGTCTCCCCTCATTCGGTCTAGAATAGTCTTCTATTTTTGAAAATCTGAGACCTATAGGATCACCTCAATCTTCTATTAGACAATGACTCAAGACTTGATTTTTTGACCTACTTTTCCATCTCATGATCGAATTCTATCTATTCATCTTTGGTTTCTACCCTTATATGATTTGAGAACCAAACTCTCTCCAATCTTAACAAGATCATGTGATTTTCATTCTTTTTAATTCTATCAAACTTCATCTACATTGTGCTAGACTCTAGCTATTAGTTGTATTGTTGAGATGTAGTATAGAAAATATGCCTCACAACTTATTAGTTGATGACCATAAGGTTGATGGGACTCCTATCACTATCTCCTTGATACCTGTAGAATAAAAGTCTCATAATTATAGCTTTGATCTAATAACCGAGGGATGCTCTTCTACCAAAGTATTTGCCTTTGACAATTCACTCCTATCTCTTTTGATTCCACTAAACCTTGTTCTCGTGCCACATCTCCTCATATGGAACGCTTTTAGGTACCAAAATAGCCCACACACAACTCGAAGAATCTTATAAATCTATAGGGGTTTAGCATTATCTTTTATATTAATAAGGATTTCGATTTACCTTTAGATAAGGCATGCTCCACTTCTATAGATAGGCCTTGCAACCCTCTATTTGATGCTCATTTTTCTTCTTCCGGACTATCCTCAAGCCTCCTCTCTTTTTTCTTTCCTTTACCATGATGAATGAACCTGATTTTTGGCTGGTGCAACATGTTCACTTTGACCAACCAACTCTCAACCAATTTGCCAAATTGGAATACCATCAGAAATCAGAATTTACCACAAATGGGTGACATTGTAGAATTGGAATTGCCCTACCAGCAGCTTGTTGCTAGGGTCAGGGCTTCCAAATCGGCATACTAATATCTCACTAACCAGCCTTTGGCTAATATCATTTCTTCAACATCTTCGGGTTGGTTTAGGTGGACCCCTCCGCATGGCTGCTCGTATTAACTATATCCACACCTAAACCCTTGACTCGTTGCACTTGATGAATCTTTATTGCAATTGATGACATTGTGTAGTGCACAAATCTGAAGCCCTGACAAGTTGTCAATGGTGAAGAACTGTATTAACTTAGGGAGCAAAGTGAACATCTTGAAAGTACTAGTCTACTCAGTCTTGTATTCATACTTGTAACTATGCTTAGCCGAAAGTAATAAAATAATAATATGGCCAGCTATCTTTGTCTTTTCCTACATGCCTTTATCAATATAATCACCCCATTAATAGCTCAAATATCAGTATTCTTTAGTATTTGGCCTACCCTATGGCAAACCAGACCAATGATTTTCCATGCTGGTTAGAAGAACTAGATGCCTTGATACGAAATTGATTGATGCCCATTGAAATGTCCAATTCCTGGAGAAGCTTGCAAACTAATATCCAAAGTTCTCCAAGAAGTTTGGAGCTGAGAAGTTATTAAAGGCATGAAGAACAAAATTTGTCTTACAATTTGTATCAGTTTATTGGCCAAAATTTTTTCGAGATTTTTAGTAATATTATGATCTGTATCAGCCTATTGGACGAAACTTTTTTAGAATTCTTAACCAAATAATATATATTATTATTTGTTTCACTTTCATACCAAATTTATCACTTTAATTCACATGAGGGTCTTTGATCGTTCGTAACACCAAGTACCGGGCCGAATCAGTTCTTACATTGTCATGTTTCTCCTAGGCAAATGGATACACATGATATAGAAAACTTTTGGAAGCTCTCTTTGATATGGTTGTCTGCCAGCCCTTGTGTGCTCATGGCCAGTATTATGAGGCTATCATACCTTTACCTTTAACTCATGGGCAAATGATCAGAAACTAATATCGATAGGGATTTGGTAACTTCACCGGCATTCCTTTATGTCTCATCATGACCAACAATCTTGGACTTCGACCGTGCATTGACAAATATCCCTTGATGATTCGGTCTACTGCAACTTCACAAGTGTGACATCCATTATGTCATGTTCGGTAGATTCCGAGGTCCCTAGGTATAGTCTTCGGCGGTTGGCACTTGATGATCCAAATTCTCTAACTTTGATTTCTTGTGTACCATAGTACTTTCACATGATAGCTGATAAATTGATTTGTCCATCATAAGGATGGGAACAACTATCTTTACTATAGAACTCACTGGAATGTGTTGTGCCCTTGCTTATCAACTTTCAATTCGGAAACAAGTCTTTCAAAGCATTCCGTTATCTGAGCCAAAGATGCTATATGTCGCTCCAAAAACAGCCTTAGTATGGTGGCCGCTAGCTGCTTCCTTGGTTTACTTTGACAATAGCAAGATGGCACCTACACAGTTGTCCATTGAAAATAGCATGACGATGACTATGTAGCATCTAACCAAGATAATATGATGATAACCATACAATATCCCACTAGGAGTGCCAAAAAACTTGTTATTGCCTTTTCCATCCCAATTTAAGAGAGCTAGAAAACTCTAGATCTTCGGAGAGCTCAGTTGGTCGTGATAAAGTGCAACTTGCCAAGCTTGACTGGATGAGGTCTGGATGTATGCACAGGCATACCACTAGTGTTGAGCTAGAATAGAGGATAAGGAGTAGCATTTATCAAAATGCCTTGACATCAAAGACATTGGCCACGATCCCACCACCGTTCGAAGGAGATGGAAATGGATGGGATATAGCGCTGAGCTATAGTAGAACGGTACAACATTAGGCTATGGTAAAAAAATGCAGCATTGGGTTTCAATAAGAATGTACCATTGGGATATTATAGAAAGTTAAGTTATGCCTACTCCTAGAATAAACGACTGAGGCAAAGATAAAGATAAATTAATTGAATTGATTATTAAAGGATCCCCTTACAAGCATGATTACGTGATGTGATTCTATTTAATCAAATTTAAATGCCCGTTATGAATGGGAATGCACGCTCGTTGCAACCCTCTATTTCATATTGCAATTGGCAACCCAAATGAAAGATTCTGGCTTTGGCTCGGCCCTTGCCAGTATGATTTATTATCTTCAAAGCCTTTGGTGCATGAATCTATTTGGAGGCATATATTCCCATAATCATTACTTGATTTGAATAAGAAACGATAATAAGTGGCCATAAAACCTCATGCCACCTCCAAATTAGGATAGGCTATTTCCAAGAATTCTAATCGTAGAAGTTCATAAAGAATTATTTAATAGAACGCCGACCGAAGACTTAAGGCATTATTCTCCTTTGTCTGTTAGCTTGAGCTTTTGAGCTCAGTTAATTACATAATATCATCTATGTTTGCTCATGAAACATGGCATCCTATTCACGACAATTATTTGTTTAATCTACCACTTGTTTTTTTGTGCTTGTTCTAGTCTCCACAGATGTTCAAGAGGTCGAGTTTTTCTCCCACCCAGTTGTCCCTTTCTAGTAGGCATTTGAAAATTCAGAAGATTCTGAAGAATTGAAAAGGAAATGGAAACAACACTATCGCCTTTAGAAGGAAAAAAGTAATAAATAATACATAAAAATGAGAAGAAGATAGGGTGGCGGATTTTAAGAACAGATATCCCTGAATTTGCATTATATCTTATACTGTTTGTAGGAATAGTTGATGGAAAGACGTCTACAGTGTGTAGGGTGGTTCAGGCTCATCCTCATGGCTCCTTAGATTTTGTCTCTTGGAAGCGACATCATCATTGTCAAAATCCAAAGGGAAGCTTCTTATCCAATCTCGACAGAGACAAAGATGTAGCTTCACATTGGAATCCATGTGCTTGCTGCCCGACATCTACAAGGTCACCAGTACACCTGTCCCTTCGACGAGGTGCATTCGGTGACCCTTTAAAGGTGGCTTTGTTACTATAGGTTATGGCCCAGTTCAACCATCCCTATACTCAAATTATTAGCAGAGGGACACTTGATGGCCAGGCACCTTACTGCATGCATTGCAGTGGTATTCGTCATGGTGGCCATCATTGCTCTTCCAAGCCACAATAGAATTCCTTGACCATGAAATCATTCCTTCACTCAACCAAAAAAAATAAAGAGATCCTTGGAGCATTCTAATCTCCCAAGTTATGTCAGCATATACATCTATATATGTATTTTTAAAAGAGATCAATGTATATATTTCTTACTATTTCTTTTTTGAGAGAAATCAGAATATAAAGTCTCATCTCAAATTCATCTCGTTCTAACTTCCAACTGAGCGCTCATATTGCGCATGATAATGGTCTCTCGAGCCAACTCCAATGGCATCCTTTTCCCAAAGACAGGATGGTGGACAGACACAATCTGGGATTGTTGTTAGCCATCGGCTAAAGCTTTTACAGTTGGGTAGAAAAGATTATGTCTCGATGAGGAAGCAGCCAGCAAACAGTCAAGTAAAAACGACAAGGATGTGACGTTTTTTAGTTACGCTCATGCATTGGTCCTAAAACAGTTATTTTGGCGTTGAATTATACTTCCCATGGTTTGCAGTATCGGGAATATTGACATCTTCGGTTCCAGTCCATGATTTTTATGGAAGCAATACAATCTCCTTGCATGAGAATTGTTGAGAAAAATATTGGCTATCTTTACCTCAGACTAAATCTCTCCCTTTACCTCGGATGTAAGCCAATGAGAATTACATCGACCACAGCCAAGCAGGTGACCATCTAACGTGGACTCCTCAACCCTAGCCGAAGAGCCGATGAACAGAAGAGTCATTGGCCAGGTAGAACAATTGGCACAACTGACAAAGGCTGACAGTCCCAACAACCAACAGTCCTGGCAGTCAGCGATCGTGGCGGCATCACATCTTATGCCCTACTAGCGCACTCTGTCGTCCACGTGAAACCCCTATGTTTCACCTACTTGAGAGGGCCCGATGAGTATGTGCTTGTCCCGGTGAGCAAGAAATACATGATCACTTGACGATTTGGATAGGCAAGGACTAACACGCATGCTGCAACCATACCACCGGCTGCTGCTTGGCTATCACTGCATGTCATGTCGGCCCAGGTAATGACAAACTAGCATTCCTATATAAGGGGAGCAACCCAAGGGACCTCAGATACGCAATATACAAGCAAATCTACTCATAGAGCGACCATGTCCTGAAACTCTCTCCATTCAATACTATTGCCCCGTTATTTTTACTTAGGCATTGGAGGGTCCTCGCCAAAAACTCTCTGACAAGAAGACTTCTTGTAGGCCACCCAACAGAGGAGACCAGCACTCGACACCTCAACTAGCCTGCTCATCTGTCTCCAGCCAAACTCAGGGTCATTTGAGTTGTATTCCGACCTTAGTCTGAATTCTGTGGTAATAGATTGGTGATAGATGAAGGGTTCATCCCTCAGCTACATCAACATCAACCGAAAGGAGAAACAACCAATATGAAGTCACAAGGAACTTGCAGCGCATTGCGTGCTTCGCAATGCCGCGCTCCGACCTTTCAAGGGTCGTTGTAGAGCTCCAAACCTGCTCCACTAAAGCGGCCCGTCGTGCCTATAAACAATAAGCAATTCAACCTTGTTACTAAACATGTGTAGACGTTAACTGCGGCGGTCTAGGGCCTGTAGCAAGCAATGGCGCAGCCAATCCAACTGGAACTCGGTCAGCACATCCCCCATTCTTAGTCATCAGCACACCACGTGCCCCAAGATAGCCATTGCTTTCAGGATCGGGATTTTGAGCGGTTACGTCAGAGTCGGCACACCCAGTGTTAGGAACCCGCCCATGTCGCAGAAAATTAAAAATTTTTCAGATGCAGCGGAAGAGGCATGCACGGGGTCATACGTTCATCTCATGAACGTTATTTCAAAAAACCGTTCGTAGATGGATTAGGATTAAAACTTTTTAAACAATTAGGAAGACCAGATCTTCACCTTGTGCGGGTAGATGATCACCGCAAACTGAAGTTCGTGGTTTTGGAAGAAGGTTCGCTTGAAGCCGCACACGCGTCCGGCCTCTACGGGTATCCACACGAAGCAGAGGACCAATCCAAATACTCTAATCTCCCCGGGGTGCTAGCTCCCTTGCAGAGATTTGTTTTGATGGCTGATCACCTCCTTCTCAATCAACTCTTGAATGTCAGATGGAGGATGAAGAAGAAGAAGACTCCAGGGAGAAGAATCAAAAGGCTAGTTGCAGCCTTTTGATTTCCCTGCGTTGGAACCAAGGATGAAGACCAAGAGGAGGCGCACGGCTCCTCTTCTTTTTCTTTTGCTGATGGCGGCTGAAAACCCAAGAGAAAAGGGTGGCTGACGGCTGAAAGGAGGTGGAAAAGAATTCACCTAGGGTTTGTTCCTTTACCTCCTTATAAAGACACATGAAGCTCCTACATTTTAGGAGCTTTATGTTTTTCCTTTTGGAGCCTAGAAGAGGGGCGCACGCCCCTCTTCACTTCTCTTTGATTTCGGCCAAGGAGGAGGTTCTCCTCATCACGCATGCCCTACTTGATCCAATCAAGTGGGGCGTGGGGTCTAATGCAAGGTGGTCTAGTCCTCTTCCAAAGAGGATTAGGTGCACCTATTTGTTTTCCCTTCAAATCCTAATCCAATTAGAATTTGATTGAATCATGACTCAATTGAACCTTTCAATCCTAATCAAATTAGGAGTCATCATAATTCATTAGATTAATAATTAATTAGGACTTAAGAAATCCTAATCCAATTAGGACTTATTTAATTTTAGTCCTAATCCAATTAGGACCCTACTTTGAATCTGAAGTCCTAGTCCAATTAGGACTTCTTAGGAATCCTATTCTAAGTAGGAATCCAAATTGAATTCAAAATCCTAATCTAATTAGGATTGGAGGAATCCTACTCCAAGTAGGACTTCCAGTCCTAGTCCAAGTAGGATTCCCAGTCCTAATCTAATTAGGACTCTAGGAATCCTACTCCAAGTAGGATTCGTATTTTAAGTCCAATTAATTAATTCCCAGTATTCATTCTTCAACTGATTATCAATCGAATTGATTACTCGTGATTCATAATCACTATTCAACCATCGGATCGGTTAATACTTCTAGTGTGTGTGACCCCATAGGTTCTATTCTGACTGGTAGTGAGATATATTGTGATCTCTATCACAATATCATTGAAAACTCCTTTCAATGGGTTGGAACAGTTCCAACTCAACTCATTAGGGTTTATCGATCATCAAGATATACCCTGTGAGTCTCACAATCCACCAGTGATACCTAGCAGCATGTAGTGGCCACCCAGCAGAATGGAATCATGAATCTCTAGGTGCAGTTATCGTGTGATACAGTCCTTCTATCGTGGATCCCTACAGACCGGATGTCATGGATAACTCGTCAAACCTCGTTGTCTGTCATATGTCTACTCGCAAGAGTAGAAAACTCTTTTCCACTATATATATTCTGCCCTGGCCAAGGTCTTAAAACTCAATCTAATAAATCACATAGGATCACTCCTCATCTATCAAGGTCGATAGATTCCATGTAAGTGCATACCCTACTCCTACAGTGAACCTACTGCAGCCAATCTACACAACAAGAACCCATATGACTAGAGACCATGTGTATGTGCAGTCAAACTACAATAACCTCACTGTGAGTAGCTGAAGCACTGCAGGTCAAAGGATCAGTCACACTACTGCAACATCAAGCAAGTCACTGACGAGTGGATAGATATCCAAGTGACTTCTTGTCTTGGTCACGCTCAGTACCTGTTGACCCCCTAATGGATTTTGATGAATACAAAACACTAGAGTATAATTCCATTTATCTTAACAATTTAATTGAGAAATTCATGTGTTTTATTAAGAATATTGTTAAGAAATGTCTAGGCAAGTTCCCATAATTTTTATGAATTTATTGAAGAATTTTTTAAGATGAAAGAAAAAGTTCAGGGACAGCCGAGACGTCTCCTGATAGTCTCAGAGACGTCTCTGGCACAAACAGGAAGAACCGGCACGTCTGGAGACATCCCCGGCACCTGCCGAGTCGTCCCCGCGATAGCGGAGTCGACTCTCTCAGTAGCGGAGTCGACTCTCTTAGTGGCGGCAGAAAGGCAGTTTTCAAGAGACATGCGCGAGACGTCCCCACCATACGCGGAGTCGTCCCCGCAAGTAAAAAGCAGATCTCTGGAGTCGTCCCCTAGATAGCGGAGACGGCTCTCTCAGGGTTTTCCAGAGAATGATTTTTTCGGTGATAAGGCAGCGGAGACGTCCCCTGAAAGAGCGGAGTCGACTCTCTCAGGGAATTCCAGAAGACATGTTTTTCTGAGATAAAGAAGCGGAGTCGTCCCCATTCAAAAAGTGCAAACAAGCCGAGACATCCCCGTAAAGTGCAGAGACGACCCTCTCAGCAAATCAGAAAGGCAAGGATTCAAACGGTACAATTCCAGAGTCGTCCCCGTAAAGAGCCGAGCCCAGACAACGTAAAAAGTAAAATCTTGTAGCCGAGACGTCTCTCGTTGAAGCGGAGACGTCTCCGGAACGCCTGGGACGCGACTGACAACTTTTCAGGTTTGGTTTGATTTTCAAATCTCCTTCACTTTATCTCTAACGGCTATATTTGCTTTTTGGGCTATAAAAGGGACCTCTTAAGTGCTTCTAAACAACTTTTTCACCAACCCAAAGCAAAATCATTCAAGAGAGAAGAAAGAAAAAGAGGTTCAAGGGAGTTAGTGCATTCAAGTGAAGAAATCAAGTGCTTTCAAGCTTCCCAAGTGATTTCAAGCTCAACTACTCTCTTCCGCTCGTGCATTCAAAGCTCACACTCAAACCTACGTGATCCACATCGGAAGAATCACCATTTCCCACGCTTCCAACGGCAAAAGGATTCTTCCGGGTTCTATTGTTTATCATTGTTATATTTGCTTATTTAGAGCTTTCCAATTGTTTGTAAAACTCTTTTAACATTGTGCTTGTTCCAGTCAAGGGACTTGGAACAAGGGAAAGGCGTCCCAAGCCTAGGTTAAATTGGGGGTTTTAGGGTTTGTTGTGAGCCCGGTGTAAAACAACGAGTTGGATAGTGAACTCGCAAAACTACCGTACTGTAATCGTGGATTATAGTGAAAATTCCCAAAGGTGCTTTGGGGAGTGGATGTAGGAGCAGTGGAGGCTCCGAACCACTATAAAAGCCTGTGTTTGCGATTGGTTGTCTTCATAGCTTTATTCTTGCTTTAGCTCTTATATTTGTGTGTTTTACTTTTAAATAGTCAAAAAGTTTTTAAAACACCCAATTCACCCCCCTCTTGGGTGACCATCTCTGGGCAACAAGTGGTATCAGAGCGGGTGCTCTGTGTATTTCTTGAAAGACCTAACCGTCTTAGCCAAAGATCTAGATGGCAACACCCTTTAACAATGTTCCTGCCGAGGGGCAAGCAACCAATAGACCTCCACTCTTCAATGGGACAAATTATACCTATTGGAAGACTAGAATGAGAATCTTCATTCAAGCACAAGACTATGCCTTGTGGAGGGTTATAGTCAAGGGACCACAAGAACCATCACACATGGTTAATGGCATTCGAGTTCCCAAACCTGAAGAGGATTGGGATGAGAATGATGATAGGATGGCTCAACTCAATTCTAGAGCCATGAACTCATTATTTTGTTCTTTAGATGCAAATGAGTTTAATAGAGTCTCCACATGTAGTTCCGCTAAGAAAATATGGGATAGGCTTGAAGTTATCCACGAGGGTACAAATCAAGTCAAGGAGTCCAAAGTGAACATTCTAGTTCACAAATATGAGTTGTTTAAGATGGAACCCAATGAAACCATCACATGCATGTTTACACGCTTTACCGATATAATTAATGGTCTAAAAAGTTTGGGTAAATCTTATACTAACCCGGAACTTGTGAGTAAAATTCTCAGGTCTTTGCCAAAAGCATGGGAAGCAAAGGTCACGGCGATCGTAGAAGCCAAAGACCTCAACACCTTGGGGCTAGAACAACTTTTGGGCTCATTAATGACGCATGAGCTCACGATGAAGCAACATGAAGATGATTTGCCAAAGAAGAAGACAATTGCACTCAAGGCTACTTCGAGTGTGTGTGAAGAAGAAAGTAGTGAGAGTGAGGAAGAAAGTGAGGACGAGGACTTGGGTTTGATAGTTAGGAAGTTTAAAAAATTCATGAGGAAAAAGAAACCCTTCCCTAAGAAAAAGTTTGGAGGGAGAAATGATTGGGAAAAGGAAAAAGAAAAAGAAAGAGACCCAATCATATGCTATGATTGCAAGAGACCGAGACACATTCGTTCCGAATGCCCTCAACAAAAGAAGTACTTTGGAAAGAAGAAGAAGAAGGCATTGAAGGCAACATGGGATGATAGTGACACATCATCCTCCGAGGAAGAGAAGGAAGAGACCGCCAATTTATGCTTCATGGCGTTCGAAGACGACGAGGTATGTCAAAATCCAACTATAAATTTTACTTTAGAAGAATTGTATGAAGCTTTTCAAGAACTTATGGGTGATTGTAGTATGTTAGGAGCAAAGAATAAAGAATTAAAAGTCTCCAATCAAAAACTGAAGGAAGATATTGAGAACCTATTAATTGAAAAAGAGAGCATTAAAAATATTAACACTATTGACCTAGAAATCAAAAATTCAAAACTTAGCATTGAAAATGAAAAGGCAAAAATACTAATTAAGGAATTAAATCTAAAAATAAAATCCCTACTCAATAATAATACCTCACTTGCACAAAATGTTGAATCTCTTAAACAGGATAAGGAAGAACTAGTTAAAGAAAATTTGAATCTTAAGAACGAGGTACATAAGTACAAACCAATTGTTGAAAAATTTATACAAAGCTCTGAAAAACTAAATCTTATTCTTTCAAATCAAAGAGTTGTTTTCAATAAAGCCGGATTAGGATATAAAACTAACAAACAACAAAAGTATCTAAAGAATTTCTTCATAAAAGCACAAGATGTAAAAACTGAAAAACCTACATGCTTTCATTGTGGAAAGAATGGACATAAAGCCTACTCTTGTATTCAAAGAAAGATCCAAACTAACAAGAGTACATTTGTGAAAGCCAAAAACATAACTAAAGTATGGGTGCCTAAGGGAACCAACCACACTAACCACGAAGGACCCAAGAAAACTTGGGTACCTAAGATCTTCACATGATCATTTTGCAGGTATGCCTTGCAGCCGGAAATAAAAAGAGAATGTGGTATCTTGATAGCGGTTGCTCAAGGCATATGACCGGTGACAAGAGTCTCTTCATCACCTTGGAATCAAAAGAAGGAGGAGTAGTCACATTTGGAGACAATGCTAAAGGCCGAATCATTGGTGTTGGTAAAATCTCCATATCACCCTCCTCATTTATTGATAATGTATTGTTAGTTAATGGACTAAAACATAATTTATTAAGTATAAGTCAATTTTGTGACAAGGGATTTAAAGTATCATTTGAATCATCACTATGCATAATTAGTAGTCCAATTGATAATGAGATCATACTCACAGGACATAGGCATGGAAATATTTACATGGTAGATCTTGATGATCTCACCATGAAGGATGGCCAATGTCTTGTAGCCATGAATCCCAAAGTCAATGAGACTAGTTGGTTATGGCATCGTAGGTTAGGGCATGCTAGCATGGATTTAATCTCTAAATTAATTACAAAGGATCTAGTCAAAGGACTACCAAAAATAGACTTTGAAAAGAATAAAATTTGTGCTGCATGTCAATTAGGGAAACAAACAAGAAGTTCTTTCAAGTCTAAGAACATAGTCTCAACATCAAAACCCTTAGAACTAATTCACATGGATTTGTTTGGATCCACTAGAACTGCTAGTCTAGGGGGTAAGAAATTTGGTCTTGTAATCGTTGATGATTTTTCACGTTTTACATGGGTTTCATTTCTTGCACACAAAGATGAGTCCTTTCCCGCTTTTATCAATTTTCATAATAGGGTTTCAAATGAACTCAATCTTAAACTAAAAGCAATTAGGAGTGATCATGGTACCGAGTTTGAAAATCAGTATTTTGAAAAATTTTGTGAAAAAAATGGTATCAATCACAACTTCTCGGCACCTAGGACATCCCAACAAAATGGGGTGGTAGAAAGGAAGAATCGCACACTAGCAGATATGGCTCGTACCATGTTGTGCGAATCGGATCTACCAAAGTATTTTTGGGCTGAAGCAATAAATACTTCATGTCATATTTTGAATCGTGCTTTAGTTAGATCCATCTTGAAGAAAACACCTTATGAGCTAATAAAAGGTAAGAAACCAAATATAAGCTATTTTCATGTTTTCGGTTGTCGATGCTTTATTTTAAATAATGGAAAGGACAATCTAAGCAAATTTAGTGCTAAATCAGATGAGGGGATCTTCTTAGGTTATTCCTCATCTAGTAGAGCATACAGGGTCTTCAACAAGAGAACTCTCGTTGTTGAAGAATCCATTCATGTTGTTTTTGATGAAGCTAATGGAGATTCTTCTAGAAAAGAAGAAGATGGTGATGCAGGTATACTTGAAGACCGAATGAAGGAATTCTCCATTCAAGACAAACAACATGAGGATGAGATCAAAGAAGATACAAATCAGCAAGGTGAAGAAGATCAACCTCCATCAAGAAATCAAGATCTTCCTAAGGAATGGAGGTATGCACATGGTCATCCAAAGGATCTAATCCTTGGTGATCCTTCACAAGGTATAAGAACTAGATCCTCTCTAAGAAATACTAGTAATTATCTTGCTTTCGTTTCTCAAATAGAGCCTAAATCACTAGAAGAAGCTGAAAAAGATGACAATTGGATGAATGCTATGCAAGAGGAATTAAATCAATTTGAAAGAAATGAAGTTTGGACTCTAATGAAAAGACCCCCTAATGTTTCAATTATAGGCACCAAATGGGTATATAGAAATAAACTAGATGAAGATGGGATAGTAATAAGAAACAAAGCTAGGCTAGTGGCCAAAGGATATAATCAGGAGGAAGGAATAGATTTTGATGAAACTTTTGCTCCTGTTGCTAGATTAGAAGCTATAAGATTACTTTTGGCATATGCATGCTTCATGGATTTTAAACTTTATCAAATGGATGTAAAAAGTGCATTTCTAAATGGTTATATAATGGAGGAAGTTTATGTAGGACAACCTCCAGATTTTGAAAATCACTTACATCCAGATTATGTGTATAAATTGCATAAAGCATTGTATGGACTTAAGCAAGCTCCTAGGGCATGGTATGAAAGGTTAAGTAATTTCCTAATTGAAAACAAATTTAAGAGAAGAAATGTAGACAAAACCCTCTTTATCAAAAGAAAAGGAAATGACTTATTGCTTGTGCAAATTTATGTGGATGATATAATTTTTGGTGCTACTAATGATAATCTTTGTCAAGAGTTTGCCAAGCTTATGCAGGGAGAATTTGAAATGAGCATGATGGGTGAGCTCAACTTCTTCCTTGGGCTACAAATAAAACAATCAGAGGAAGGCATCTTCATCAATCAATCCAAATACATCAAGGAAATGTTGGAAAAATTCAAGATGAAGGATGCAAAGGAAATCAGCACACCCATGGGCTCAAGTTGCAAGCTTGACAAAGATGAAAAAGGTAAAAGTATAGACTGCAAATTGTACAGAGGTATGATAGGCTCTTTACTTTACCTTACTGCTAGTAGACCAGATATATTATTCAGTGTTTGTATGTGTGCTAGATACCAAGCATGTCCTAAGGAATCACACTTGCAAGCTGTTAAGAGAATTTTTAGATATCTAGTAGGGACATCTAATATAGGCTTATGGTATTCTAAACAATCTGACATAAATTTAATTGCTTATTCCGATGCTGATTTTGCCGGGTGCAAACTCGACAGAAAAAGCACAAGTGGCACATGTCAATTCTTGGGTGCTAATTTGGTTTCTTGGTTTAGCAAAAAACAAAATTCAGTTGCCTTGTCCACAGCTGAGGCTGAGTACATAGCAGCTGGAAGCTGTTGTGCCCAAGTTCTTTGGATTAAGCAACAACTTGAAGACTTCGGTATCAAAATGGATAATATACCAATTAAGTGTGATAATACAAGTGCAATTAATTTAACAAAAAATCCTGTTCAACACTCTAAGTCAAAGCATATAGAGATTAGGCATCATTTTATTAGGGATCATGTGCTGAAAAATGATGTGATGATTGAATATGTATGCACTGAAAATCAATTGGTCGATATCTTTACAAAGCCCCTTTGTAAAGATAGATTCAACTTCTTAAGGAATGCTTGGAGCTTGTATGATCCTAGTAAATGAATTGAACTTGTATTGCATTGCTTTGCTACTCAAACTAGTAATCCACCTCAAAGTAAACATAAGTGAAAACATGAATTCATCTAAGCTAAATGACGAACTGTTTGACTTTCCGGAGGATGGTTACCCTCCCTTGGACTCTTCATGGAGATATTTTCAGAGCCTATTTCATAGGTATTCGAAATTTGGTCAAACATTCCTCATTTCAATATTAATAATTCAAAAATCATTATCAAATTATTATAGGATGTACTATTAAGGGGGAGGATCACAAACAAATTCACTCTGAGTTTATCAAAAGAGATCATGTTGATTAGGGTGATTAAACAAAAATTGGGAAAAGATAGAGTTCAATCTGAAATTTTTTCAGTGCCGGAGACGTCTCTGGCAAATCGCAGAGACGTCTCCCCAGGCGAGACGTCTCGCCTTAGTCGCGGAGACGTCTCGGGGACCGAACTAAGATTTTTAAAATAAGTGAAACAGCTCGAGCCGACCCGAGCTATCTTCTCTCATTCCCGACCAAAACCAAAAACCCTAGCCTCCGCTTGTTCTCCATCACAAACCCTAGCCTCCTTCTCCACATTTCCTTAGGATTTCCACTCAATGGCACCCAAAAGAGCTAGGACGACCCGTGGAAGGCGACTTAGGGCAGTGGCCGACGGTGAGGAACGGAGGGAAGAACCTTCCGCGCCGTCTCCTCCGGTTGCTCCGCCAACCACAACCATCTCCTGTGCAAATCGCACAGTCACGACCGGTAGGTATATAGATTTTTCATTTTTAGATAATGAGGGGTTCTCTATTGGAGAGAGACTCCGAGCCCAAGGGTGGGAGCACCTTTGTACCCTTAATACCTCGACCTACCCCGGCCTAGTTAGAGAACTTTTTAGCAATATGGCCTTAGGGGACCTAGGGTACACTGCATATGTCCGGGGGACATTAGTAGAAGTCAATGAAGATGTCCTATCCACTGTCTTGCAAATCCCTAAGGACGGTGAGGCTCCAACCTCACATCCCCAAAGGGAGTCAGCCCTAAATTTACTTTTAGGACGAGAGGACTGCGGCCCTCTTGATGTTGTCAACTCCCAAGACCTAAACGCCGAAATGAGATTACTTTTAAGTATTGTCAACCGGGTCTTGTTTCCCAAAACCGGTCGCTTCGATTTTGTTTCGGAGCGAGATTTAGTTATAATGCACCATATCCTACTAGGGATTCCTCTAAACCTCCCTAGACTCATGCTAAACTACATTGCCCTATGTCATAGGTATTCTAGGTTTAGTTTACCCTATGGCATGATCTTTACCTTAGTTTTCAAACACTTTAAGGTTCACATTCCCGAAAATGAACCTGCAGAGCCCTTGAGAAACACCGACTACTATAATGAGGGCACAATGAGAAGAATGGAGTTTCATAAGATAGATGGATCTTGGGTCAAGGTTCCAAAAAGAAAAGCACAAACCCTAGAGCCTGAGATCCCACATCACGAGTTTGACCATCACTCTCCTCCACCTAGCCACATGGATATCCCTGATATACCCTCCAGCTCAGCTGGACCTTCCACATCCATGCCACCACCTCCTCCAGTCAGTGGGCCTTCCTTCCTATCAGAGGATCAGATGCGCACCTTAGCATCTGTCATTTGCTAGCAGATGAGGGAGGAGATGAGATCCATGATCTCCACTGAGTTGGCCCCCATCAGAGCTTCACATGAAGGGCTTCTACAAGAGCTGAAGGAAGTTAGAGCTCAAATTGAAGCTACAATGCAAGAAATGATTGGTGTGGGTGCCACCCAAACCTGCAGGTCAATTGAGCTCAAGGACAGCTTGAAGACCATTTCCAAGAGTCTCAAAGAGTTGACAAGCCCAGGAGGCAATGTGGGCACTTTAGTTGCCCAACTTAGAGGGAGGATTGAAATGGCAACTGAAGAATTTGAAGCACTTGTGGCAGCCTTCCACAAGTCACAGGGAGATCAATTTAAGACCCTAATGGATTCAATCAATGCTTTTATAGATGCAGCTTGTAGGGTTTATGAGCAACGTCGCCGATAAGGGACGTTTTGTAAACATCTAGGGATCTTCTTTTTGTAAACCCTAGGCTATTTTGAAACACTTTTTGTATTAGAAATCAATACTTGTAATGATTTCTTCTTTTGACTATGTACTGACTTCAAAGGTTTACAATGACATATGAATGACATACAATTTCTTTTGAAACCCTGTGTACATTTCTAACTCTGTGTATGTGATTGTGTATGTGATTTTGTGATGTGCCATAAAAATCTTATCACATACCTTGAGTGTTCAAATTTGATACAAAGAAACAATGCATATAAAACAGAGGGAGCACATCTTGTGATAACTATACTAAACAAAAAGATGAGTCTGAAATGAATTCCAAAACAAAGGGGGAGTGATATGAATGACTGAATTCATTAATAGAAATGACTTGGACAGGGGGAGCACAACTTGAATATTCTTAAGTGGTTCATGGAAATATGCTGAATCTTACTAGGAAGTATGCTTTAAGCACCTACAGATAATTTGTCCCCTTCATTGTTGATGACAAAAAGGGGGAGTAGAACCATAGAACCAATATGGATAAGGGGAGTAGAACCAATATGGATACATTGGAATGCAAAATACAAAATTCATGCTTAAAAGTTGAATTAGAAGAGATAAAATTGAAGAATATTGGCTTTAAGATAATTGCCCTTCTGGAAAAGAAAGGGGGAGTCAAAAAGAACTTAGCTTTCAATTATCTTTAGCATCAATATTTCATTTCACATTGTATCTAGTTCTAATCAAAATATTATACCTGTACATCTGAGCAAATACTGTGTATATGTTTAAATTTCGAATTTTGCATATACTCAGTGTTTTGTCATCATCAAGAAGGGGGAGATTGTTGACCCCCTAATGGATTTTGATGAATACAAAACACTAGAGTATAATTCCATTTATCTTAACAATTTAATTGAGAAATTCATGTGTTTTATTAAGAATATTGTTAAGAAATGTCTAGGCAAGTTCCCATAATTTTTATGAATTTATTGAAGAATTTTTTGAGATGAAAGAAAAAGTTCAGGGACAGCCGAGATGTCTCCTGATAGTCTCAGAGACGTCTCTGGCACAAACAGGAAGAACTGGCACGTCTGGAGACGTCCCCAACACCTGCCAAGTCGTCCCCGTGATAGCGGAGTCGACTCTCTCAGTAGCGGAGTCGACTCTCTCAGTGGCGGCAGAAAGGCAGTTTTCAAGAGACATGCGCGAGACGTCCCCACCATACGCGGAGTCGTCCCCGCAAGTAAAAAGCAGATCTCCGGAGTCGTCCCCTAGATAGCGGAGACGGCTCTCTCAGGGTTTTCCAGAGAATGATTTTTCGGTGATAAGGCAGCGGAGACGTCCCCTGAAAGAGCGGAGTCGACTCTCTCAGGAAATTCCAGAAGACATGTTTTTCTGAGATAAAGAAGCGGAGTCGTCCCCGAGGGAGCGGAGTCGTCCCCATTCAAAAAGTGCAAACAAGCCGAGACATCCCCGTAAAGTGCAGAGACGACCCTCTCAGTAAATCAGAAAGGCAAGGATTCAAACAGTACAATTCCAGAGTCGTCCCCGTAAAGAGCCGAGTCGTCCCCAGACAACGTAAAAAGTAAAATCTTGTAGCCGAGACGTCTCTCGTTGAAGCGGAGACGTCCCCGGAACGCCTGGGATGCGACTGACAACTTTTCAGGTTTGATTTGATTTTCAAATCTCCTTCACTTTATCTCTAATGGCTATATTTGCTTTTTGGGCTATAAAAGGGACCTCTTAAGTGCTTCTAAACAACTTTTTCACCAACCCAAAGCAAAATCATTCAAGAGAGAAGAAAGAAAAAGAGGTTCAAGGGAGTTAGTGCATTCAAGTGAAGAAATCAAGTGCTTTCAAGCTTCCCAAGTGATTTCAAGCTCAACTACTCTCTTCCGCTCGTGCATTCAAAGCTCACACTCAAACCTACGCGATCCACATCGGAAGAATCACCATTTCCCACGCTTCCAACGGCAAAAGGATTCTTCCGGATTCTATTGTTTATCATTGTCATATTTGCTTATTTAGAGCTTTCCAATTGTTTGTAAAACTCTTTTAACATTGTGCTTGTTCCAGTCAAGGGACTTGGAACAAGGGAAAGGCGTCCCAAGCCTAGGTTAAATTGGGAGTTTTAGGGTTTGTTGTGAGCCCGGTGTAAAACAACGAGTTGGGTAGTGAACTCGCAAAACTACCGTACTGTAATCGTGGATTATAGTAGAAATTTCCAAAGGTGCTTTGGGGAGTGGATGTAGGAGCAGTGGAGGCTCCGAACCACTATAAAAGCCTGTGTTTGCGATTGGTTGTCTTCATAGCTTTATTCTTGCTTTAGCTCTTATATTTGTGTGTTTTACTTTTAAATAGTCAAAAAGTTTTTAAAACACCCAATTCACCCCCCTCTTGGGTGACCATCTCTGGGCAACAGTACCCTTGTTCTCTAACGAGCACCTGCACTATCACTTCAGTATCCCTACACTGTGGACTCGAGTCTCGTCCATCCATAAGGAAAGCGATGTGTGCATTGATCAGATCGATCACCGTCCTCGTGATGATCCATTGATCAGGAGCATTTAGAAATTAATCACCAATGATACATGGCTCAAATTCTCAACTCTTGAGAATATGTATCATCATCTTATTAATTTCTAGGACGATTCATAGACACATAAACAATATGAATGAAAAGAATGCCCATTTATTAATCAATAATAATAAAGTCAAGTACAAAATTATTTTCCAGAATTAATAATGTGTTAGCCAGATTGGCTTCTAGGGCATACTTCTAACAATCTCCCACTTGCACTAAAGCCAATCAGCCATAAACCTAAGCCCCATCTTCTCAAAATGCGCTTCAGTTTTCTGCCGACTTAGCTGCTTAGTGAATGGGTCCGCCACATTTTCTGTGGAGTCTACTCTCTGATCCTCTACTTATTTCGTTTCGAGGTAGTCGCTTTTTAGGTTAAATTGCCGCTCTATGTGCTTCGTTTTCTAGTGAGACCTTTGGCTCCTTAGCTAGTGCTATGGTGCCTTTGTTATCGCAGTAGAGTGTTATGACATCTGTTGACATTACACCTAACTCTACAATGAACTTCTTAAACCAAAAGATTTCTACTGCACCCTTAGAGACGGCTTAACATTCAGCTTCTAAGGTAGAATCTACAATGATTGGTTATTTGGAACTCTTCTAATTTACTGTACCACCATTGCACATATTCTGATGTAGACTTTCTATCATCAATATATGTGCATCCTTCAACTCTTATCTTCTTCCAAAGACCAAGAACATGTCCTTAGTTCTTCTCAAGTACTTAAGACTATTCTTCACAGCTATCTTGCACTTCTTGCCTGGATTTGACTGATATATGCTCGTGACACTCACAGCATGTACTATAACAAATCACGTATATTGCATGGTATATGTGAGGCTCCTTATAGCCGAAGCATAAGGGATCTTGCTCATCCGTTGAATCTCTTCAGATGTGTTGGGGCACATCTTCTTGGAGTGATTTATCTCATGCCTAAGGGATAATAATCCCCTTTTAGAGGTTTTTCATGTCGAACCTCTTCAGCACTCCCTCTATGTACATATGCTGTGATAGAACAAGCATCCTCTTAGATCTATCTTTATAGACCTTAATTTAAAATATAGGATGCTTTCCCAAGGTCTATCATGGAGAATTCCTTACACAACCAAAACTTGACCTAAGTTAGCATGGAAATATCATTGCCAATTTGAAGGATATCATCCACGTACAATACGAAGAATGCAATAGTCCTCCCACTAACTTTCTTATAGACACATGGTTCCTCTTCGTTCTTGATGAAATCAAATGATTTGATTATATCGTTGAAACGAGTGTTCCAACTTCGAGATATTTGTTTTTGTCCACAGATGAACCTTTGCAGCTTATAGACCTTGTGATCCCCATCATCGTATCATGATATGCTGCAACAGCAAGCAATATTCGAATGGACTTTTGCAATGCTACAGGTGAAAAGTATCCTTATAATCAGTGCCTTTGCACTGACTATAACCTTTCGCCACTAGCCTTGCTTTATGGGTCTCTACCTAGCCATCCAAACTTAATGTTCTCTTGTAGATCCATTTACACCCAAAAGGTACTATACCTTCTGGTGGATCCACTAAGATCCAGATTTGGCTGGAATGCATGGAGTCTATCACTGACTTTATCGCTTCTGGCCATCTCCCGGAATCGATGTCTAACATTGCCTCGTTGTAGGTATTGGGATTCTCACCTTGATCCCTATCTCCCATGAGGAATACTTCCTCTACATCCTCTGTAAGCATACCTAAGTACCTTTCAGGCGGACGGGAGATCCTACTAGATTTACGAGGTGGAGTAGGTACTACGTGTACTGGCTTAATATGAATAGTTTCTATAGGCACAATAGCTCGTTGCTCTTTAGAGACTTTTTTTTAGAGCTCATTTTTTCTCTCACTGCCTCTATCAAGGATAAACTATTTTCATGAAGATAGCATGGTGTCTCATAAACACTTTGTGATCCTTTGGGACAAAAAAATCGTATCCTAATAACTCTTTCAGGATATTCAATAAAACGAGCATTAATTGTCCTATCCTCTAACTTGTCCGCCTGTTGTCGCTTGACGTGGGCCGGACATCCCCAAATCTTGAGATGACCAAGACTCGGCTTCTTACCATGTCATATCTCATATGGTGTGGTAGGAACGAACTTTAGAGGGAATTCTATTCAATAAGTAAATAGCTGAAAATAGGGCATCTATCTAAAGAAACAAGGGTAAATCAGTGAAGCTTATCATGGATCGGACCATATTCAATAGAGTCCGATTCCTCCTCTCCGACACTCCGTTGAACTGAGGTGTACCAGGAGGAATCCATTATAAAACTATACCATTCTCCTTGAGATAATCACGGAACTCTCCACTAAGGTATTTACCTCTTCGATCTGATCGAAGAACTTTAGTGAGTTTTTCTGTATGTTTTTCTACTTCATATTTAAACTCTTTGAACCTTTCAAAAGTTTCAGATTTGTGTATCATACACATATCCATATCGTGAGTAATCATCGGTAAATGAAGTAAAAAATTATAACCCCTAGCCTACACATCGAATGGGCCACACACATTAGTATGTACTAGGATAAGTATTTCAGTGGACCTCCCTGTGTCCTACAAAGGATAACTTGGCCATCTTTCCTTGAAGGCAGAATCCACAAATCGAATATGACTCGAAAGTTAATGAGCCCAGAAGCTCATGTTTCTCCAATTTGTTTATTCTGTCTTCTCCTATATGGCCAAGCCTGAGGTGCCACAAATACTTCAGATTTATCTTATTTCTGGATCTTTTAGATCCTATGGTATTCACTGTTTGCTCAGATACATTCACAGATACATCCATATGTATGTGATAGAGACTGTCAATCATAAAACCACATTGAACCAAATTTATTTCTCAAATAAATGGAATAGTAGTCTTAAAAAGATCTTTCTGTGCTAGGATACAGAAGTCAAATTTCTGCTAGCAACAGGTAACAGTCCCTAAGTATCCTGAGCATATCTGACATACTTTCTGAAGGTCTGTCATCCTTTATGTTCTTTATGCTTTCCATGTATGTAGGACAGTTTCTCTTCCAAATGGCCGTCCATGATGCAATGGAAACATTTTTCCTTGCAATTGGCCTTTTTCTTGGAACTTCCTTATTTGGCATTTTCTCGGTCTTCTGTTTCTTCGCAGGCTTTTTCTTCTTCCAAATAGACTCTCTCTTGGAAGTAGAAACCAGCTCGACAGTGAGAACGATGCCTCTTGAACTCTTCAAGGCCCCTAAGGTAGTT
This sequence comes from Phoenix dactylifera, assembly GCF_009389715.1. NCBI lineage: Eukaryota > Viridiplantae > Streptophyta > Magnoliopsida > Arecales > Arecaceae > Phoenix > Phoenix dactylifera. The sequence goes on from NW_024068084.1 coordinate 108,060, forward strand.
ACCAATTTATTTAACAATTTTGTTTTGGTGCATACAATCTTGTTCATATGGTAATTTACTATAAACTGTTCATATGAAGCTAGAAGAAATTGTGTGATCAAATCCGTTTGCAATTCCTTGTGCATGGTCATGCCGAGCTTCTCAAGCTTCTCTAAGTCCCTTTATCATGGTCAAACCATGATCATGGACAGACTGTCCATCGCGCATCTTTGCCTTGAAGAGCCTCTTGGACACTTCAAAACATGCTGCGCGACTCTGATCGCCATACAAACTCTTGCAGGTAATTTAATATGTTCCTGGCAGTCTTCATGTTCTCATGCTGGCATTGTAATTCAGTGGACATGGATGTCATTGTGCAGCACCTAACCTTATTGTCATTGTTCGTCCACTTTAGCATGCGTCTTACGCTGATCAGTGATCGGACAGATTGGTAACATGGGGATTCCATGGTCTAGCACATACCTTAATTTCATAATTCAAAATTATTTTTGAAATTTGCTGAGCCAGTCTTTATAATTGGGTTTGGTCAAACGGTTGTTCTATAGGATATGAGTTTAAAAGTCTAGAAGCTGACTTTATAATCCTCAGAGAGTAAAGATTCTAGTTAGATTTTTGTACTTGATCCTAATTTGTTCTAGGGTCTTTTAGAACAAATGTACCTCCCACTATTTTCTCGAATCCCTCACACTTCCCTGGTAGGGAAACGAAAATCCTACGCGATTAGGGTTTCTAGTGGGTACTGCGGTCTCACCGATTCACATGCCACCTCACCTAATAGTTATTGGTGACACATGAATGGATGAGTGTACAACTCTTGTACAATGCTTCTCAAGCATGTTGCAGTGCAACTTGGTCTCTAAGCCATGAAGACCTCACCTAACAGTTATTGGTCCCATTTCTTAGTTAAGTCAGACCTACCGTATAACCGTAGGAATAAAGTCGTCATTGGGTCCTCACCTAACAGTTATTGGTGCCCAACCCCATCTTTACCCTACGATATCTCATGTCTATAGAGAGGTCCAGCCCCCCGATGCAACTTGCCCACTGTATCCAGCCGAGACAAATCAACATCAGAAAGACCTTAGCAGCTCTACTACAGTGGAAGACCTATTGACTTAATATTGGTTAATCAGGTCTTAGTGTTTGCAACTTGAGCTCTTCATAAGAGGTAATCGAACAATTGGCCAGGTAAGCAGGTGGGAGGCTCCCCTTACTCAGAGAGTAAGGTCCTAATTAAGTAACCACCTTTCATGCTTTCCTAGACACCAATTAGATCAATTAATCTAATATGACCCGCTCATGTTGGTTCACTCTCGACTTGATTGAGGAGGTTTTAGTTTAGGTCTCTTTCGATTGGCAACTCGCATCTTATGCACACTTCCATCTACCCGCTATGCATAGGCATAAACATTAAACATCCAGGCATATATATAAGAAAGTAAATGTAACTGGTGATGATCATGGATCCAGGATGGGTCATAGTACAAGCACATGCACGTCAATTGGTTTGATCGTCTTCAACTCTTGACTCGATCTTGATCCCTTAGGTTCAATTGTAATCAACTCCTTGATCCATCTTCAATCAACCTATGATCTCAATCCGCGCAAGGCTTGCTTGTAGGAGGCATACATCGATCAACCATCGACGTGCAACATACATCACAGATTACATCCCAGATAAAATTCAAAATAAAAGAATAATTACAACCCTTTTTTGATGAGACACGCAGGTCTCTAATACATGAATTTAAGATGCTCGCAGGCATCTGGAAAAATGATTTACATGTTATCACATAACATCACAGAACATTTCAGGCATTGCAGAACATTTCAGCACATTCACAAAAGGGTCATCCATGATCATCACCATTCGCATCACATGCATAATTTTAATTTACAGATCTGAAACTTAATTGATTACCTCATCTCATGAGTCGCTGATCATGCAAGGGATGATTCTTAAATAATTGTAATCATATTAATTACATAACAGAATCATTAATCAATGCATACCAAAATTCAGCATGCAGAAAAATTCTGCAACCTAAAATTCTGCATGCATAAAAATTACTAGGCGTAATCCTTTAATTTTTAGATCTAATATGCCTTGATCCTTTTAATCCTAATCGTAATCTACGAAGCCTAGGCTCTGATACCACTGTTAGGAACCCGCCCATGCCGCAGAAAATTAAAAAATTTTCAGATGCAGCGGAAGAGGCATGCACGGGGTCATACGTTCATCTCATGAACGTTATTTCAAAAAACCATTCGTAGATGGATTAGGATTAAAACATTTTAAACAATTAGGAAGACCAGATCTTCACCTTGTGCGGGTAGATGATCACCGCAAACTGAAGTTCGTGGTTTTGGAAGAAGATTCGCTTGAAGCTGCACACGCGTCCGGCCTCTACGGGTATCCACATGAAGCAGAGGACCAATCCAAATACTCTAATCTCCCCGGGGTGCTAGCTCCCTTGCAGAGATTTGTTTTGATGGCTGATCACCTCCTTCTCAATCAACTCTTGAATGTCAGAGGGAGGATGAAGAAGAAGAAGACTCCAGGGAGAAGAATCAAAAGGCTAGTTGCAGCCTTTTGATTTCCCTGCGTTGGAACCAAGGATGAAGACCAAGAGGAGGCGCACGGCTCCTCTTCTTTTTCCTTTGCTGATGGCGGCTGAAAACCCAAGAGAAAAGGGTGGCTCACGGCTGAAAGGTGGGGGAAAAGAATTCACCTAGGGTTTGCTCCTTTACCTCCTTATAAAGACACATGAAGCTCCTACATTTTAGGAGCTTTATGTTTTTCCTTTTGGAGCCTAGAAGAGGGGCGCACGCCCCTCTTCACTTCTCTTTGATTTCGGCCAAGGAGGAGGTTCTCCTCATCACGCATGCCCTACTTGATCCAATCAAGTGGGGCGTGGGGTCTAATGCAAGGTGGTCTAGTCCTCTTCCAAAGAGGATTAGGTGCACCTATTTGTTTTCCCTTCAAATCCTAATCCAATTAGGATTTGATTGAATCATGACTCAATTGAACCTTTCAATCCTAATCAAATTAGGAGTCATCATAATTCATTTGATTAATAATTAATTAGGACTTAAGAAATCCTAATCCAATTAGGACTTATTTAATTTTAGTCCTAATCCAATTAGGACTCTACTTTGAATCCGAAGTCCTAATCCAATTAGGACTTCTTAGGAATCCTATTCTAAGTAGGAATCCAAATTGAATTCAAAATCCTAATCTAATTAGGATTGGAGGAATCCTACTCCAAGTAGGACTCCCAGTCCTAGTCCAAGTAGGATTCCCAGTCCTAATCCAATTAGGACTCTAGGAATCCTACTTCAAGTAGGATTCGTATTTTAAGTCCAATTAATTAATTCTCAGTGTTCCTTCTTCAACTGATTATCAATCGAATTGATTACTCGTGATTCATAATCACTATTCAACCATCGGATAGGTCAATACTTCTAGTGTGTGACCCCATAGGTTCTATTCTGACTGGTAGCGAGATATATTGTGATCTCTATCACAATATCATTGAAAACTCCTTTCAATGGGTTGGAACAGTTCCAACTCAACTCATTAGGGTTTATCGATCATCAAGATATACCCTGTGTGTCTCACCATCCACCAGTGACACCTAGCAGCATATAGTGGCCACCCAGCAGAATGGAATCATGAACCTCTAGGTGCAGTTGTCGTGTGATACAGTCCTTCTATCGTGGATCCCTACAGACCGGAGGTCATGGATTACTTGTCAAACCTCGTTGTCTGTCATATGTCTAGATTTTATTCGACTTGAGTTCGAGAGTAGAAAACTCTTTTCCACTATATATATTCTGCCCTGGCCAAGGTCTTAAAACTTAGTCTAATAAATCACATAGGATCACTCCTCATCTATCAAGGTCGATAGATTCCATGTAAGTGCATACTCTACTCCTACAGTGAACCTACTGCAGCCAATCTACACAACAAAGACCCATATGACTAGAGACCATGTGTATGTGCAGTCAAACTATAATAACCTCACTGTGAGTAGCCGAAGCACTGCAGGTCAAAAGATCAGTCACACTACTGCAACATCAAGCAAGTCACTGACGAGTGGATAGACATCCAAGTGACTTCTTGTCTTGGTCACGCTCAGTACCCTTGTTCTCTAACAAGCACCTGCACTATCACTTCAGTGTCCCTACACTGTGGACTCGAGTCTCGTCCATCCATAAGAAAAGCGATGTGTGCACTGATCAGATCGATCACCGTCCTCGTGATGATCCATTGATCAGGAGCATTTAGAAATTAATCACCAATGATACATGGCTCAAATTCTCAACTCTTGAGAATATGTATCATCATCTTATTAATTCCTTGGACGATTCATAGACACATAAACAATATGAATGAAAAGAATTCCCATTTATTAATCAATAATAATAAAGTCAAGTACAAAATTACGTACCAGAATTAATAATGTGTTAGCCAGATTTGCTTCTAGTGCATACTTCTAACAATCTCCCACTTGCACTAAAGCCAATCAGCCATAAACCTAAGCCCCATCTTCTCAAGATGCGCTTCAGTTTTCTGCCGACTTAGCTGCTTAGTGAATGGGTCCGCCACATTTTCTGTGGAGTCTACTCTCTGATCCTCTACTTATTTCGTTTCGAGGTAGTCGCTTTTTAGGTTAAATTGCTGCTCTATGTGCTTCGTTTTCTGGGGAGACCTTTGGCTCCTTAGCTAGTGCTATGGTGCCTTTGTTATCGCAGTAGAGTGTTATGACATCTGATGACATTACACCTAACTCTGCAATGAACTTCTTAAACCAAAAGATTTCCACTGCACCTTTAGAGACGGCTTAACATTCAGCTTCTAAGGTAGAATCTACAATGATTGGTTATTTGGAACTCTTCCAATTTACTGTACCACCATTGCACATATTCTGATGTAGACTTTCTATCATCAATATGTGTGCATCCTTCAACTCTTATCTTCTTCCAAAGACCAAGAACATATCCTTAGTTCTTCTTAAGTACTTAAGACTGTTCTTCACAGCTATCTTGCACTTCTTGCCTGGATTTGACTGATATATGCTCGTGACACTCACAGCATGTACTATATCAAATCACGTATATTGCATGGTATATGTGAGGCTCCTTATAGCCGAAGCATAATGGATCTTGCTCATCCGTTGAATCTCTTCAGATGTGTTGGGGCACATCTTCTTGGAGTGATTTATCTCATGCCTAAGGGGTAATAATCCCCTTTTAGAGGTTTTTCATGTCGAACCTCTTCAGCACTCCCTCTATGTACATATGCTGTGATAAGACAAGCATCCTCTTAGATCTATCTTTATAAACCTTAATTTAAAATATAGGATTCTTTCCCAAGGTCTATCATGGAGAATTCTTTACACAACCAAAACTTGACCTAAGTTAGCATGGAAATATCATTGCCAATTTGAAGGATATCATCCACGTACAATACGAAGAATGCAATAGTCCTCCCACTAACTTTCTTATAGACATATGGTTCCTCTTCGTTCTTGATGAAATCAAATGATTTGATTCTATTGTTGAAACGAGTGTTCCAACTCTGAGATATTTGTTTTTGTCCACAGATGAACCTTTGCAGCTTATAGACCTTGTGATCCCAATCATCGTATCATGATATGCTGCAACAGCAAGCAATATTTGAATGGACTTTTGCAATGCTACAGGTGAAAAGTATCCTTATAATCAGTGCCTTCGCACTGACTATAACCTTTCGCCACTAGCCTTGCTTTATAGGTCTCTACCTAGCCATCCAAACTTAATGTTCTCTTGTAGATCAATTTACACCCAATAGGTACTATACCTTCTGGTGGATCCACTAAGATCCAGATTTGGCTGGAATGCATGGAGTCCATCACTGACTTTATCGCTTCTAGCCATCTCCCGGAATCGATGTCTAACATTGCCTCGTTGTAGGTATTGGGATCCTTACCTTGATCCCTATCTCCCATGAGGAATACTTCCTCTACATCCTCTGTAAGCATACCTAAGTACCTTTCAGGCGGACGGGAGATCCTACTAGATTTACGAGGTGGAGTAGGTACTACGTGTACTGGCTTAATATGAATAGGTTCTATAGGCACAATGGCTCGTTGCTCTTTAGAGACTTTTTCTTAGAGCTCATTTTTCCTCCCACTGCCTCTATCAAGGATAAACTATTTTCATGAAGATAGCATGGCGTCTCACAAACACTTTGCGATCCTTTGGGACGAAAAAATCGTATCCTAATAACTCTTTCAGGATATTCAATAAAACGAGCATTAATTGTCCTATCCTCTAACTTGTCCGCCTGTTATCGCTTGACGTGGGCCGGACATCCCCAAATGTTGAGATGACCAAGTCTCGGCTTCTTACCATGTCATATCTCATATGGTGTGGTAGGAACGGACTTTAGAGGGAATTCTATTCAATAAGTAAATAGCTGAAAATAGGGCATCTATCTAAAGAAACAAGGGTAAATCAGTGAAGCTCATCATGGATCGGACCATATTCAATAGAGTCTGATTCCTCCTCTCCGACACTCCGTTGAACTGAGGTGTACCAGGAGGAGTCCATTATAAAACTATACCATTCTCCTTGAGATAATCACGGAACTCTCCACTAAGGTATTTACCTCTTCGATCTGATCGAAGAACCTTAGTGAGTTTTTCTGTATGTTTTTCTACTTCATATTTAAACTCTTTGAACCTTTCAAAAGTTTCAGATTTGTGTATCATACACATATCCATATCGTGAGTAATCATCGGTAAATGAAGTAAAAAATTATAACCCCTAGCCTGCACATCGAATGGGCCACACACATTAGTGTGTACTAGGATAAGTATTTCAGTGGACCTCCCTGTGTCCTACAAAGGATAACTTGGCCATCTTTCCTTGAAGGCAGAATCCACAAATCGAATATGACTCGAAAGTTAATGAGCCCAGAAGCTCATGTTTCTCCAATTTGTTTATTCTGTCTTCTCCTATATGGCCAAGCCTGAGGTGCCACAAATACTTCAGATTTATCTTATTTCTGGATCTTTTAGATCATATGGTATTCACTGTTTGCTCAGATACATTCACAGATACATCCATATGTATGTGATAGAGACTGTCAATCATAAAACCACATTGAACCAAATTTATTTCTCAAATAAATGGAATAGTAGTCTTAAAAAGATCTTTCTGTGCTAAGATACAGAAATCAAATTTCTGCTAGCAACAGGTAACAGTCCCTAAGTATCCTGAGCATATCTGACATACTTTCTGAAGGTCTGTCACCCTTTATGTTCTTTATGCTTCCCATGTATGTAGGACAGTTCCTCTTCCAAATGGCCGTCCATGATGCAATGGAAACATTTTTCCTTGCAATTGGCCTTTTTCTTGGAACTTCCTTATTTGGCATTTTCTCGGTCTTCTGTTTCTTCGCAGGCTTTTTTTTCTTCCAAATAGACTCTCTCTTGGAAGTAGAAACCAGCTCGACAGTGAGAACGATGCCCCTTGAACTCTTCAAGGCCCCTAAGGTAGTTACCAATTTATTTAACAATTTTGTTTTGGTGCATACAATCTTGTTCATATGGTAATTTACTATAAACTGTTCATATAAAGCTAGAAGGGATTGTGGGATCAAATCCGTTTGCAATTCCTTGTGCAAGGTCATGCCGAGCTTCTCAAGCTTCTCTAAGTCCTTTATCATGGTCAAACCATGATCATGGACAGACTGTCCATCGCGCATCTTTGCCTTGAAGAGCCTCTTAGACACTTCAAAACATGCTACGCGACTCTGATCGCCATACAACTCTTGCAGGTGATTTAATATGTTCCTGGCAGTCTTCATGTTCTCATGCTGGTATTGTAATTCAGTGGACATGGATGCCATTGTGCAGCACCTAACCTTATTATCATTGTTCGTCCACTTTAGCATGCGTCTTACGCTGATCAGTGATCGGACAGATTGGTAACATGGGGATTCAATGGTCTAGCACATACCTTAATTTCATAATTCAAAATTATTTTTGAAATTTGCTGAGCCAGTCTTTATAATTGGTTTGGTCAAACGGTTGTTCTATAGGATATGAGTTAAAAGTCTAGAAGCTGACTTTATAATCCTCAGAGAGTAAAGATTCTAGTTAGAATTTTGTACTTGATCCTAATTTGTTCTAGGGTCTTTTAGAACAAATGTACCTCCCACTATTTTCTCGAATCCCTCACACTCCCCTGGTAGGAAAACGGAAATCCTACGCGATTAGGGTTTCTAGTGGGTACTGCGGTCTCACCGATTCACATGCCGCCTCACCTAACAGTTATTGGTGACACATGAATGGATGAGTGTATAACTCTTGTACAATGCTTCTCAAGCATGTTGCAGTGCAACTTGGTCTCTAAGCCATGAAGACCTCACCTAACAGTTATTGGTCCCATTTCTTAGTTAAGTCAGACCCACCGTATAACCGTAGGAATAAAGTCGTCTTTGGGTCCTCACCTAACAGTTATTGGTGCCCAACCCCACCTTTACCCTACAACATCTCATGTCTATAGAGAGGTCCAGCCCCCCGATGCAACTTGCCCACTGTATCCAGCTGAGACAAATCAACATCAAAAAGACCTTAGCAGCTCTACTACAGTGGAAGACCTATTGACTGAATATTGGTTAATCAGGTCTTAGTGTTTGCCACTTGAACTCTTCATAAGAGGTAATCGAACAATTGGCCAGGTAAGTAGGTGGGAGGCTCCCCTTACTCAGAGAGTAAGGTCCTAATTAAGTAACCACCTTTCGTGCTTTCCTAAACACCAATTAGATCAATTAATCTAATATGACCCACTCATGTTGGTTCACTCTCGACTTGATTGAGGAGGTTTTAGTTTAGGTCTCTTTCGATTGGCAACTCGCATCTTATGCACACTTCCATCTACCCGCTATGCATAGGCATAAACATTAAACATCCAGGCATATATATAAGAAAGTAAATGTAACTGGTGATGATCATGGATCCAGGATGGGTCATAGTACAAGCACATGTACGTCAATTGGTTTGATCGTCTTCAACTCTTGACTCGATCTTGATCCCTTAGGTTCAATTGTAATCAACTCCTTGATCCATCTTCAATCAACCTATGATCTCAATCCGCGCAAGGCTTGCTTGTAGGAGGCATACATCGATCAACCATCGACGTGCAACATACATCACAGATTACATCCCAGATAAAATTCAAAATAAAAGAATAATTACAACCCTTTTTCGATGAGACACGCAGGTCTCTAATACATGAATTTAAGATGCTCGCAGGCATCTGGAAAAATGATTTACATGTTATCACATAACATCACAGAACATTTCAGGCATTGCAGAACATTTCAGCACATTCACAAAAGGGTCATCCATGATCATCACCATTCGCATCACATGCATAATTTTAATTTACAGATCTGAAACTTAATTGATTACCTCATCTCATGAGTCGCTGATCATGCAAGGGATGATTCTTAAATAATTGTAATCATATTAATTACATAACAGAATCATTAATCAATGCATACCAAAATTCAGCATGCAGAAAAATTCTGCAACCTGAAATTCTGCATGCATAAAAATCAGCAGGCATAATCCTTTAATTTTCAGATCTAATATGCCTTGATCCTTTTAATCCTAATCGTAATCTACGAAGCCTAGGCTCTGATACCACTGTTAGGAACCCGCCCATGCCGCAGAAAATTAAAAATTTTTCAGATGCAGTGGAAGAGGCATGCACGGGGTCATACGTTCATCTCATGAACGTTATTTCAAAAAACTGTTCGTAGATGGATTAGGATTAAAACTTTTTAAATAATTAGGAAGACCAGATCTTCACCTTGTGCGGGTAGATGATCACCGCAAACTGAAGTTCGTGATTTTGGAAGAAGGTTCGCTTGAAGCCGCACACGCGTCCGGCCTCTACGGGTATCCACACGAAGCAGAGGACCAATCCGAATACTCTAATCTCCCCGGGGTGCTAGCTCCCTTGCAGAGATTTGTTTTGATGGTTGATCACCTCCTTCTCAATCAACTCTTGAATGTCAGAGGGAGGATGAAGAAGAAGAAGACTCCAGGGAGAAGAATCAAAAGGCTAGTTGCAGCCTTTTGATTTTCCTGCGTTGGAACCAAGGATGAAGACCAAGAGGAGGCGCACGGCTCCTCTTCTTTTTCCTTTGCTGATGGTGGCTGAAAACCCAAGAGAAAAGGGTGGCTCACGGCTGAAAGGAGGGGGAAAAGAATTCACCTAGGGTTTGTTCCTTTACCTCCTTATAAAGACACATGAAGCTCCTACATTTTAGGAGCTTTATGTTTTTCCTTTTGGAGCCTAGAAGAGGGGCGCACGCCCCTCTTCACTTCTCTTTGATTTCGGCCAAGGAGGAGGTTCTCCTCATCACGCATGCCCTACTTGATCCAATCAAGTGGGGCGTGGGGTCTAATGCAAGGTGGTCTAGTCCTCTTCCAAAGAGGATTAGGTGCACCTATTTGTTTTCCCTTCAAATCCTAATCCAATTAGGATTTGATTGAATCATGACTCAATTGAACCTTTCAATCCTAATCAAATTAGGAGTTATCATAATTCATTAGATTAATAATTAATTAGGACTTAAGAAATCCTAATCTAATTAGGACTTATTTAATTTTAGTCCTAATCCAATTAGGACTCTACTTTGAATCCGAAGTCCTAATCCAATTAGGACTTCTTAGGAATCCTATTCTAAGTAGGAATCCAAATTGAATTCAAAATCCTAATCTAATTAGGATTGGAGGAATCCTACTCCAAGTAGGACTCCTAGTCCTAGTCCAAGTAGGATTTTCAGTCCTAATCCAATTAGGACTCTAGGAATCCTACTCCAAGTAGGATTCGTATTTTAAGTCCAATTAATTAATTTTCAGTGTTCCTTCTTCAACTGATTATCAATCGAATTGATTACTCGTGATTCATAATCACTATTCAACCATCGGATCGGTCAATACTTATAGTGTGTGTGACCCCATAGGTTCTATTCTGACTGGTAGTGAGATATATTGTGATTTCTATCACAATATCATTGAAAACTCCTTTCAATGGGTTGGAACAGTTCCAACTCAACTCATTAGGGTTTATCGATCATCAAGATATACCCTGTGAGTCTCACCATCCACCAGTGACACCTAGCAGCATGTAGTGGCCACCCAGCAGAATGGAATCATAAACCTCTAGGTGCAGTTGTCGTGTGATACAGTCCTTCTATCGTGGATCCCTACAGACCGGAGGTCATGGATAACTCGTCAAACCTCGTTGTCTGTCATATGTATAGATTTATTCGACTTGAGTTCGAGAGTAGAAAACTCTTTTCCACTATATATATTCTGCCCTGGCCAAGGTCTTAAAACTCAGTCTAATAAATCACATAGGATCACTCCTCATCTATCAAGGTCGATAGATTCCATGTAAGTGCATACCCTACTTCTATAGTGAACCTACTGCAGCCAATCTACACAACAAGGACCCATATGACTAGAGACCATGTGTATGTGCAGTCAAACTACAATAACCTCACTGTGAGTAGCCGAAGCACTGCAGGTCAAAGGATCAGTCATACTACTACAACATCAAGCAAGTCACTGACGAGTGGATAGACATCCAAGTGACTTCTTGTCTTGGTCACGCTCAGTACCCTTGTTCTCTAACAAGCACCTGCACTATCACTTCAGTGTCCCTACACTGTGGACTCGAGTCTCGTCCATCCATAAGGAAAGCGATGTGTGCACTGATCAGATCGATCACCGTCCTCGTGATGATCCATTGATCAGGAGCATTTAGAAATTAATCACCAATGATACATGGTTCAAATTCTCAACTCTTGAGAATATGTATCATCATCTTATTAATTTCTAGGACGATTCATAGACACATAAACAATATGAATGAAAAGAATGTCCATTTATTAATCAATAATAATAAAGTCAAGTACAAAATTATGTCCCAGAATTTATAATGTGTTAGCCAGATTGGCTTCTAGGGCATACTTCTAACACCCAGCAGAGTGACCTTGCTAGAAATAGGAGACGATGCACTCCAAGCCCCCATTCTAGGGAGGACTCTGTCCAAACGCTTGTTCGTACCGTAGGACCCCTACCTCAGCAGGGTGTTGACCTTGATAGGAAGTGACATGGAAAATATTGGGTACCTCAATCTTTGACTAGATCTCGCCCTTTACTTTGGATCTAAGCCAAAGACAACTATCATGACCACAACCGAGCAGCCGACCATCCAACGTGAACTCCTCAGCCCTAGTGTTAGAAACCCACCCATGCCGCAGAAAATTCAAAAATTTAGATGCAGCGGAAGAGGCATGTGCGGGATCAACCGTTCATCGCATGAACGTTGTTTAAAAACCGTTTGTAGATAGATAAGGATTAAAAACTTTTAAATAATATTAGAAGATCATATCTTCACCTTTGTGCGGGTTGATGATCACCGCAAACTGATGATCGTGGTTTAGGATGAAGGTTCGCTTGAAGCCGTTCAAGTGCCCGGCCTCTACGGGTATCCACACGAAGCAGAAAACCGATCCAAGCTTTCTATCTCCCCGGGGTGCTAGCTCCCTTGCAGAGATAACTTTGATGGCTGATATCCTCCCTTTCAATCAATTCTTGATTGTGCTTGGGAGGAGGAAGAAGAAGGATGAAGAGAAGAAGAGGAACGAAGCCCTGCAGCCTTCTTTTTCTTTCTTGCGTTGGAACCAAACGGTGGAGGAAGAAGGAGGCCACCAAGATCCTTTTTTTCCCTTTGTTGTTGGTGGCTGAAAAGAGAGGAGAGGAGGGTGGCCACGTGATGGAGAGGAGGAGGGCTTCACTTATCATTAGGGCACCTCCTTTCAAAGCCTTATAAAGGCATCTAGGGCTCCTATTTGGTTTAGTCCAAATCATGAATCAATTGGGTTCAATCTATGCTAGTCCTAATCCAATTAGAACTTGAATGGACCATGACTCAATTGAACTCTTCAATTCTAATCCAATTAGGAGTCATGTTGATTCATTAGATTAATAATTAATTAGGACTTAAGAAATCCTAATCCAATTAGGACTTGTTTAATTCTAGTCCTAATCCAATTAGGACTCTAATTTGAATTCGAAGTCCTAATTCGATTAGGACTCTAGGAATCCTACTCCAAGTAGGAATCCAAATTTAATTCAAAACTCCTAATCTAATTAGGATTGTAGGAATCCTACTCCAAGTAGGAATCCCAGTCCTACTCCAAATAGGAATCCCAGTCCAAGTAGGAATCCCAGTCCAAGTAGGAATCTCAGTCCAAGTAGGATTCCTAGTCCTAATCCAATTAGGACTCCAGAAATCCTACTCCAAGTAGGACTCTTGTTTTAAGTCCAATTAATTAATTCTCTTTGTTCCTTCTTCAGCTTATTATCAATCGAATTGATTACTTGTGATTCCTAATCACGATTCTACCATCGGATCGGTCAATGCCTCTAGTGTGTGTGACCCCATAGGTTCTACTCTGACTGGTAGTGAGATATATTGTGATCTCTATCACAATATCATTGAAAACTCCTTTCAATGGGTCAGAACGATTCCAACTCTACTCATTAGGGCTTATCGATCATCGAGATAATCCCTATGAGTCCCACCATCCACCAGTGACACCTAGCAGCATGTAGTGGCTACCCAGCAGAATAGAATGATGAACCTCTAGGTGCAGTTATCATGTGATACAGTCCTTCTATCGTGGATCCCTACAGGACGGAGGTCATGGATAACTCGTCAAACCCCTTCGTCTGTCATATGTCAAGATTTATTTGACTCGAGTTCGATAGTGGAAAACTCTTTCTCCACTTTATATTACTGCCCTGGCCAAGGTCTTAGAACTCAGTCTAACAAATCACATAGGATCACTCCTCTTCTATCAAGGTCGATAGATTCCATGTAAGTGCATACCCTACTCCTACAGTGAACTTACTGCAGCCAATCTACACTACAAGGACCCATATGACTAGAGACCATGTATACGTGTAGTCAAACTACAATAACCTCACTGTGAGTAGCCGAAGCACCGCAGGTCAAAGGACCAGTCATACTACTGCAACATCAAGCAAGTCACTGACGAGTGGATAGACGTCCAAGTAACTTCTTGTCTTGGTCACGCTCAGTACCCTTGTTCTCTAACAAGCACCTGCACTATCACTTCAGTGTTCCTACACTGTAGACTCAAGTCTCGTCCATCCAGAAGGAAAGTGATCTGTGCACTGATCGGATCGATCACCGTCCTCGTGATGATCCATTGATCAGGAGCATTTAGAAATTAATCACCAATGATACATGGCTCAAATTCTCAACTCTTGAGAATATGCATCATCATCTTATTAATTTTTTGGACGATTCATAGACACATAATTAATATGAATGAAAAGATGCCTTTTATTTATTCAATAATAAATAGTCAAGTACAAAATTATGTCCCTAGAATTAACAATGTGTCAGCCAGATTGGCTTCTGGGGCATACATCTAACACCTAGCCGAAGAGCCGATCGACCAAGTAATCCTTGGTCGAGCAGGACAATTGGCACAAGTCAAAAAGGGCCGACAATCCTAACAACTGACAGCCTTAGTAGTCTGCAGTCGCGGAGGCATCATATCCTACACCCCACTAGCGTACTGTGCCGCCTAGTGGATTGTTGTACCATCGGCGACTACCTGGCCTTTATTTCACGCCACGTTAGCCTAGGTAATGACAAACTAGCTTCCTTATACAAGGGAAGCAACCCGGAGGACCTCATGAACGTAATATATGTGCAACCCTACTTACAAAGTGACCCTCTGCTGAAACTCTCTCCCTTCCATACTGTTGCCCCATTGTTTTGCTTAGGCATCGAACGGTCCTCGGCTGGAAACTTTCCAGCAAGTGAACTTCTTGCAAGCCACCTAGCAGAGGAGACCGGCACCCGACACCTTAACCAACCTGCTCAGCCATCTCCAACCAACCTCAGGGTCATCCAAGTTATATTCCCACCTTAGTACGAATTCTGCGGCAATAGATTGGCGTTAGAGGAAGGGCTTATCTCCCAGCTACATCAATATCAACCGAAGGGAGAAACAACCAGCATGAAGTTGCGAGGAACCTGTGGCACATCGATTGCTTCACAACATCGCGCTCTAACCTCCCAAGGGTCGTTATAGAGCCCTGTACCTGCTACATCGGAGTGGTCTGTTGTGCCTTTAGATAATGAGCAATTCAAGTTGCTCACTCAACAGGTACAAGCGTTAATCGCGGTGGTTTAGAGTCTACAACGGGCAATGGCATGGCCAGTCCAACTGGAACCCAGCCAGCATAGCCCCCATTCTTAATCACTAGCACACCACGTGCCCTAGGACAATCACCGCTCTTAGGACTAGGATCCTGAGTGATTGCAATAGAGTCGGTACACCTAGCAGAGCAACCCTGCTCGAAATGGGAGACAGCGCACTCAAAGCCCTCATTTCGGTGAGAACTCCATCCAGAGCCTCTCGCTTGCTCATCTCGTGGAACTACCACCTCAATGGGGTGTCGACATCAATAGGAGGATTGAGGAAATTGATCACCAGATTTAGGTCCTCAAAGGGCAGGCTCCGAGGATAAGCAACGACCTCAACTTCTCGTCAAACCCCCTTCTCTCAGTAGATCATGGAGGAAACGATCCCTCTTTGGTTCAAGATGCCTCAAGTGGAGCTGTACGATGGCAACTCAATTCTCTTGAACAACCTTGAGAGCTTCAAAGCTCTCATGAAGCTGCATAGAGCCATCGATGCCATAATTTCCAAAGCGTTTCTTATGACCCTTCGCAAGGCAGCTCAATTCTGGTTCTCTAGGCTTCGGCCTAAGTTTATCCACTCTTTCAGATAGCTCACCTACCTCTTCGCAGCGCACTTCGTCTCCAGCAAAAGATGATGTCACAACTTGGACACACTGCTCGGCATCAACTAGAGAGAGAGGAAATCTCTCATAGAATATGTCAGTCGCTTCAACATAGCAATGTTGGAGGTCTGGGACTTGGACCAATAGGTCACAATGCCTGCAATAAAGAGCGACCTGCGACCATAGAGCTACCTCTTCTCCCTAGAAAACTGCTTTCTTATTAACCTTGCTGAAATATTGGCATAAGTCGATAAGTATGCCAATGTCGAAGAAGTCATAGCCTCCCGCCGCAATTTGTTAACGGGAGACTCCCTTAAAGAACCTAGAGGGGATGCGAGGAGCGAAGAGAGCCTAGGAGTGTCTCACTTTGGTGTGAGAGGGGCTCGCGATGGCCCAAGAGCCCTCCTTAGAAGTTGGGGGGTACACCCTTCTTACTGCTCCGAGGGCCCATATCCTAATGCATAATGAAGGATGAGGTTATCTATGCCTGCCGCATCTGATAAAGGGCCCAATAACTAAGAGAAGCTAGAAAAAGTACTTTTGCTTTATCGAGACTGCGGCCACGACACCAAGGAGTGTGTTCAACTCAAGGACAAAATCGAAGCACTCATCCCGCCTAGATCGATATGTACGCCCTTGGCAAAACTAGGAAGAGCCTGCTTCGGCCTCTGATCCACAGCCCCCAAAATCGATCGACAATCGTCCGATTGCAGGAGCCATCAATACCATCGTAGGTGGGCTTGCTAAAGCCTCGAAGTGCCTCAGATAGCCGAACTCCTCAAAAAAGCTGACCATAGAGCCGCCATAAATCGTGCATATGGATAGGTCATCAAGCCCGAGAGGTAGCAATAGCAACCCAAGCTCACTGACCCTAGTGGAGTACGCCTCCCGGTTCAAATCCTCCGCCCCAAGTAGTGAAGCTAAGTGCAAGGCGCTCATTACAAGACTCAAGCATTTGAAGAATCACAGAATCCAACAACTAAAGATCTTCGGCATATAGGTTAGGAGACCTCGACAGTTTCCCGATCCCCGGGCTTAGGACTACAACAACCTTTGTGCATGTTATTAGTAAGGCTCATTGAAGTCCAAACTTATTTTTAATAAAAATCTTCTTATTGTGTTTATCTTTCAGATCTGACGATTGTGCTAATTATACTCGACTTGGGACAGCCCGGAGATGCTCGGGCCCTAATAAAGGAGACACCCCAGTGATGCATTGAGACTTGCTAAACTGAGCTCTCTTGGCATCCCTCCGAGACCCCAATCTAAAGAGGAAAGGAGGTGCCGACCTTCCGAAGAGTGAGCCCACTCGGATTTTTTTTAGTAGCCAACCACAGATATACCTCCAAGAGCATACTCAAGAGATGAACAGAGGCACCAACCTCCCAAAGACCGAGCCCCCTCAAATTTTTTCTGGAAGCCAACCCCAAAGATGCCTTGAGGAGCATGCTCCATAGATGAATGGACTAACCAACTTTCTGAAGATCGAGCCCCTCGAAAATGGCTCGAGTAAAACAACTGACCGCCGCGCCGAAAGCTTGGCATGCCAACTGACCCTTTTAGGTCGAAAATGGCTCGAGTAAAACAACTGACCGCCACGCTGAAGGTTTGGCATGCCAACCGACCCCTTTAGGTTAGAAACGAACCAAGTAGAAACCGAGCCCTCTTGGGTGCCGGACTTTGGCAAGATTGGCCAAGAAACCCAAGATAGGCCCAAAGCTCTGAGAGGGGAGGGGCTCGAAATCAAGCAAAAAAGACTACAATGAAAAGTTCAAGTTCAGCACGACGACCTAGACTAAAATAAAAGTGAGGCAAAAATCGAAGCTTGGTACTCGAGAAATTCTTTGATTTTACTAAATTCGTAGCCATCTACACTGGCCCCAATAGAAACCAAATAAAAAGAAGGTACATCAAGCTCGGGTCACTCAAGTAAAAAGAAACAAACAAGCAAAAATAGTGAGGCGAAGACTTCACTCTTCGCCCTCGCCCCCATTAGCGCCTTCATTATGGCTAGCATCCCCCCCTTCACCGTTGTCAAGGTCGCCGCCATCACCAATGTTGCCATCGTCGACATCGAGGGTGGAGAAGTCCATCCTCGAGAAAAGCCGATGACCTTGAGCTCGACAAGCTTTGAAGTCCTTCCCAAAGGCATTAGCCACATTCTCCAAGACCTCCTCTCGAAACTCCCTCGAGGGGTGGTACTCTTCGACAAATCCCATGACCTTCGCCTCGATGTGAAGGGCCTGCTCCCTGGTTTCGACAACTCATCGGTCAACATCATTGGCCTACTGCTCGCCTCCTTGAACCGCCTTCTAGCCTCATCAGCCCATTGCTTGACTTCGGCGGCCTGCTGTTCAGCCTCTCAGGCCCTCTATGCAGCTTGGGCTAGCTCTGCAAAAAGGTATGCCACTCTCTGGTCGGCAACTTTGAGGGTCTTCTTGGTCGCAGATAATAGGACCTCCTTCACCTCTGCTTGGGTCTATGCAGTCGAAGCACGGGCTTCTACGGAGCTAGACTCATCCTTGGCTGACTTGGCCCTTGGCTCGACCAACTTGGCCTTTGCCTTGGCATTCATAGTTTTTGCCTCGCACAACTCAGCCCTCTCAAAGACCACTTTACATTGCCCCTCAAGAGTCAAAATACGCTTTGAGAACATCTCAACCAACCACTGTGTCTCACTGACCACATGGGCATGCTAGAAAGAAATATGAGAATCAGTAACCAAAGTGAAGGACCACACAAATTGTGGATCAGAGACCTTTTCAAATGACCGTAGTGTTGGCATCGCTAAAGAACCCATCAATGCTAGCAGAGCATATGGTCTTCGTGTTGGTCGGGACCCGCGTAACCTCGACCAACTCCATCGTCATCCTGAGGCTCGCCAAAGCTGAGTCTGACTCTAGAACCGACCACAGTGGAGAGTAAAACCTGGGAGCATGACTCGAAGTAGGAGGGCGCTCCTAGCGAGCAGACGAGCTTGGACCAAACCATGCCAGACCGCAGATCTTGGGAGCTGGAGCCTCGGGGGGAACCCTAACGACAAATTTGGTGATAGCAGTTGAAGAGGGTTCCCCCCTCATTCTCTTCTTCTAAAGGGCCCTAACCTTTGCAACGACTTTAACGATAGGAGCCGAAGAGGATTCTCCCCTCACTCTCTTCTTTTGAGGGTCCCCGACCTTCACAGCGACTTCGATGACAGTAACCGAAGAGGACCCCCCTCGGCTATTTCTTCTAAGGGGCTCCAACCTCTACGAAAACTTCAGCGGCGGCAACCGAAGAAGACTCCCCCCTCTAGCTTCCTCTATGGGGAGCTTTCCGTCTTCGACCTCGGCTGACCTCTTCTTCCCCTTCCTCCTCTCACGAATCTGGGAGGGATCAAACTTCATGGAAGAGAGAACTACAAAACCGAGGATGAAGACAGTAGCTCCGGCATGGCGGGAGTCTTGGATAGAGATTCTAGAGGCTTGTCCACGGCCCTTCGATCGTCACCAGATAACCTCAGGGGGCCGACTCAAGTTAGTTTAGGGTGCCCTCCACGTGGTCTTGAATCCATAGCTACTTGGAGAGGACAAAGAAAAACCTTCCTTTCCACCCATGAAAGGAAGGGGGAGCACCTCGGATTAGCTAACGATCTTTTTTAGAAGAAAAGTACCACCAGCCGCTGTCCCAAGAATGCTTCTGCAGAGTAAAACACCCCTAGAAGAGGAAAGTCGAGGCCCAGATGCCCTAGAGAAGATAAAAAATTAGAAAGCCGACAAGGACTTGCTAGGAGTTTGGCACAAGTTGAGTCGTGACAAAGCTATAGGTCTTCATTAGCTGAACGAAGAAAGGATGGAGAGGCAACCTCAGTCCGACTCTCAGAGTTTCCTCATATAGGCCGAGCAAAGAAGGAGGAGGTCGGGTGTCATTGAGGCCAGCAAGATCAAAGACGAACTCGGGAGGGAGAAAGTGCTCGATTCGAATTAGGTCCATCTCCTCTTGTGTGGGGACGGACACCTCATGGTCCGAGCCTAGTTGGGCTCCAGACTTAGTCGAAGGTGATGGCTGCCGAGTCTCGAAAGTATGGTCCAACGACCGACTCCTCTTTGGGGTTCTAACCTCATGGTTGCTCATTATGAGGAAGATGAAGATGGAGGGAAAAAGAGACAAGGTAGCGAGGGAGAAGATGAGAAAAGGCCAAGTAACCAAGGAGCAAAAACCCGCTGAAAATGGAGAGATACGGAGGATGCCAAAGCCGAAAACAGAATATTACGCCGGAGCACCTTTCGGGCACTTGAATGATTCAAGCACTTGGGTAAAGAAAGAAGACTGAGTGAGAAGTCGCGTTTGAAGGATAAAGATGTCCTTATATAGGGGTGCAGACGATCTTCATCAATGTGCCGATTCGTCTACTTAGGAAAATCAGTCCACGCGTCAATCGGGGATATGGTGTGAGCGATTTGTCGAATCTCCGCATTAATGGCACCTTAGAGTCGCCCCAGAATGATGACGTCTCAGGATAGCCCAGAACTGGCGATATTTTAGAAAGACCAAACAGCGCATTCAACGCCTCTAACAAAGGTATCGCCCTCGATCGAGGTAACCACTCGACTTTCATCGCCCGAACCAGAGTGCAAGTCGGCCTCGAAAATGGGGAGCAAGTGATGGAAAAAATATTGGATACCTCGATCTCAGACCAGCTCTCTCCCTTTACTTCGGATGTAAGCCAAAGAGAACTACTTCGACCCCAATCGAGTAGTTGACCATCTAATGTGAACTCCCCAACCACAGCCGAAGAACTGATTGATCGAGGAGTCATGAGCCAGGCAAGATAATTAGCACGAGTCGACAAGGGCTGACGGTCCCAACAACTGATAGCCCTATCAACTGACAGCCCAGGTAGTCCACAGTTGCTGCGATATCACTCCTGCGCCCCACTAGCGCACTCTACCGCCCATGTGGACTAGCATCCATGCCACAACCGTACCATCGGCCCCTGTTAGGCTATCATTGCATGTCATGTCGGCCTAGATAACGACAAACTAGCTCTTCTATATTAGGAGAGCAACTCGAAGAACCTCAAGTATGCAATATATATGCAACCCTACTCATAGAGCGACTCTCTACTGAAACTCTCTCCCTTCTACACTATTGTTCCGTTATTCTGACTTAGGTATTAGAGGGTTCCCACCAGAAATTCTCCAATAAACGGACTTTTTGCAGGCCACCCAGTGGAGGAAATCAACACCATACACCTCAACTAGCCCACTCATCCGTTTCTAGCTGACCTCAAGGCCATCCGAGCTGTATTTCCATCTCGGTCTGAATTCTACGTCAACAAGAATATTGGCTTGTATGTATAGCTTTCATCTTCTGTAGCTATCAAGATCCTATTAAGATTAGAGTCGTCAGTTAGTGTTATGTATTCGAATTGTTCATGCAATCGGCTTCCCATAATGTCATGATTGTAAATGTTTTTGTTTTTAAAATTA
Organism: Phoenix dactylifera; assembly: GCF_009389715.1. Classification (NCBI taxonomy): domain Eukaryota; kingdom Viridiplantae; phylum Streptophyta; class Magnoliopsida; order Arecales; family Arecaceae; genus Phoenix; species Phoenix dactylifera. The sequence continues at coordinate 129,457 of NW_024068084.1, forward strand.
AACACATGGGTTGGCTCGTGAGATTGTAAAATGGCCACCAAAAGACTACCATGGCAGTTAGTATATAAATAGGGGCCGTTGAAGTTATCATCCATTAGATCTCTAGACTGGCAAAGTATGTGAGAGAGAGGAACTTCCCAAAAGGAAAGAGAAAAATGTTCACTTCTTGGGGTATTTTGGTCCGAGGAGAGTAATGCTGCATGATGCAAAGAGGAGCAAAACTCGTGGACAAATATATACATCCAGAGTTTGCATTATAAAGAAAAAAATAAAAGATAACTATTTTTATAATTAAATATTTATTGTTGCCGGCGAAATTTGATCTATGCTCCAAGAAGGTAGTAGTCTACTGCCCCACACACAGAAAGGAAGAATTTTGGGGGTAAGGACTCCACCATGATCTTTTTCGTAATGGGAGGCTCATGGTAAGCTCTGGGTCGTCAAGCGCTCCAATTGCTTTCTCTTTTATGTTCTACAGCATAGTGTCAATCTTCCAATCCATCTCCTTGATCTGCCTCTTAAGGTTCGTTTTCTTTCGAGGAACCCTTTCAGGTCAGCTTGACAGGGATTCTCTGTAGATCGAATTTGACTCCGAGCAGATTTCAGCCTAGCTATTCTATTGAGCTCTTTATGAGATGCTCAGATGAGGATGGTCGTCATTTTGTGTAGGTTGATCTATCTGAGATTGCGCATTGACTTGATAGTTGTCATCTGCCGAAAGTAGGTTTTGCACCATTGTGGACAAGGTCTGCATTTGCTGAAAGAGCAAATTGAACTACTCAACTGATATGACGACTGAATGTTATGGAGCCACTGGTGCAGAAAGAGGATCCAAGCCGTGAGAATTAGGAAATTTCGCTCAATTGTCCCATGCAGCTTGCCTGCTACTATCAGTCCAATTGTTCCTTCTAGACTTCATCTTTTCTAATCTCACTCTTTGTTTTTTGGGACAGCACCAATCTATTATCACCAAAATCTAAGCTGGGGGTCAGAAGACTCCTGACTGGTCAGTACACACAGGAAGGAAGAAAAGCTCGAATGTTGCCAGAACTAATCCGGCCGAGGACCCTCTAATGCTTAAATCAGAAAGGACTCTAGAGAACTGTAGGAGGAGAGAGCAAGATGGTCAGAAAATAAGAGTAAAGATGTTCTCCTATGCATATCTAGTATCTTGGGCCTTCTTTTATAGATAGAAAGTCATTGTTCCACTAGATTCAAACTCTAGAGTTCATGGCTGAGTGAGAAGCTATCTGAGTTTTTCTTACCTAGATCAGCTCATAAATTTGAGTCCAAATGAAATTGAATCCTTATTATACTACATGTTGTCTTCGATCTAATTGGCTAATTCATTTAGAGGCACATCATTTGTTATATGCACAATGCAAAAAACACACTAAAATTGCTCTCATACTTGTATGACCTAGCTTTTAAATTATGAAGGTTTTATTTAAAATTAAAAAATTTGAAGGATGGATCCCTGTTGGACTGGGTAGTCACATCCATTATAGTAATGTGGTCCTTATTTGATGGTTGGAACAACACTTTCAGAAGCCGTCAACAAGAAAATATCAAATCGTCCTATGGACGTGACTCTTCAACCAATTTAGCTATTACTCCTTTCAACACTGTTAGCAGGCGAAGGAAAGAAGGATGAGGAGAAGAAGAAACTATAGCTATAATGATAAAATGATAGAAATATAACATTAACCTTGTGAATAAATAGAAGGCCGATGAGACTACTGATAACGAAGCCACCTTATAATGTTTTGACATTCAAATAAAGAATCCGGAGCTGTCTGATTGCAGCTTTCCTGTTTCTCTACATTGATTTCTTTTCTTTTTTATTTTCCTTTTTTTCTGGCCAATGGTCCAGAATTGCATGAGAATGAGCTCACAACAGATAACGTTGATTGTGTGTCTTCAAAACTTCTGATGTGAAACTGTAAGGAGAAGCCAGGTGCCTATTAGTATGTAGTCAGGATAACTATTTTTATTATTAAATATTTATTGTTGCTGGCGAAATTTGACCTGTGCTCCAAGAAGGTAGTAGTCTACTGCCCCACACACAGAAAGGAAGAATTTTGGGGGTAAGAAATCCACCATGATCTGATCTCTTTGGTAAAGGGAGGCTCATGGTAAGTCGGCATGTGCTCCAATTGCTTTCTCTTTTATGTTCTGCAGCATAGCGTCAAGTCTTCCGATCCATCTCCTCGATCCGCCTCTTAAGGTTCATTTTCTTTGTAGGAACCCTTTCAGGTCGGCTTGATAGAGATTCTCTGTGTATCGAATTCGACTGCGAGCAAATTTCAGCCTAGCTATTCTATTAAGTTCTTTATAGGCTGCTCAGATGAGGATGGTCGTCATTTTGTGTAGGTTGATCTATCTGAGGTTATGCATTGGCTTGATCCTTGTTGTCCGCCGAAAGTAGGTTCTGCACCACTGTAGATAAGTTCTGTATTTGCTGAAAGAGCAAATTGAACTACTCATCTGATATAGCGACTGAATGTTATGGAGCCACTAGTGCAGAAAGAGGATCCAAGCCGTGAGAATTAGAAAATTTCGCTCGATTGTTCCATGCAACTTGCCTGCTACTATCAGTCCATTGTTCCTTCTAGACTTCATCTTTTCTAATCTCGCTCTTTTATTTTTCTGAGACAGCACCAATATATTGTCGCCAAAATCTAATCTGGTGGTCAGAAGGCTCCTGACTGGTCCACTGTACACAAGAAGGAAGAAAAGCTCGAATGTTGCCGAAACTAATTCGGCCGAAGGCCCTCTAAAATTCAAGTCAGAAAGGACTCTGGAGAACTGTTCGAGGGGAGAGCAAAATGGTCAGAAAATAAAAGCAAAATATGTCCTCCTATGCATATCTAGCATTTGGGCCTTCTTTTATAGATAGAAAGTCCTTTGTTCCACTAGATTCAAACTCTACGTACAGTCCATGGCTGAGTGAGAAGCTATCTGAGTTTTTCTTATATGGATCAGCTCACAAATTTGAGCCCAGGGGAAATTGAATCCCTATTATACTACATGTTGTCTTTTAATTGGCTAATTCATTTAAAGCCACATCATTTATTATATGCACAATACAAAAAACACCCTAAAATTGTTCTCATACTTGCATGACTTAGCTTTTAAATTTTGAAGGTTTTATTTAAAATTAAAAAATTTGAAGGATGGATACCTTTTGGACTGGGTAGCCATATCCATTGTAGTATGTGGTCCTTATTTGATGGTTGGAACGACACTTTCAGAAGCCGTCAACAAGAAAATATCAAATCGTCCTATGGACGTGACTCTTCAACCAATTTAGCTTTTACTCCTTTTAACACTGTTTAGCAGACGAAGGAAAGAAGGATGAGGAGAAGAAGAAACTATAGCTATAATGAAAAAATGGTAGAAAAATAAGATTAACCTTGTGAATAAATAGAAGGCCGATGAGACTTCTGAAAACGAAGCCACCTTATAATGTTTCTCTACATTGATTTCTTTTCTTTTCTATTTTCCTTTTTTTTCTGGTCAGTGGTCCAAAATTGCATGGGAATGAGCTCACATACGGATAACGTTGATTGTGTGTCTTCAAAACTTCTGATGTGAAACTGTTAAGGAGAAGCCAGATGTCAATTGATATAGTCAAGCATTGAGGCATCTTTATGCTGCCATGCTTGGCCAAGACCAAATAGTTCTCCAATGTGGCTAGCAATGGAAGCATGGTTTCAGAAATGTGAGAGCTTTAGATCTGAATTTTCTATGGAAACTATAACTGTGAAGTTCTTCCAAGAAGTAACAAAAAAAAGATTGTGGCGAAAGAATAGAGAATTTTTAAGAATGAAAATAGCCGTTACATTTACCACTGTTGTATATTGTATTATATTTATAAACACATGCTTACGTTATGTAATACAAATGAAAAATTTGTTCCAATTGATTTAGGTTTAAATTACAAATTTTAAAATTAAATTTAAAATACAACAAAAATGGTAATTTTGCATATTCCGAGATTGAGAAAGACAATTACATAGCTGATGTTTGAAATTCAAATTCAAATTTGAAATGCACTAAAAATGGCAATCATAGTAGCATATCTTGTGATTGCATGAATCAAGTCTGTTATCAATGACTAATATTTGAAATTCAAATTCAAATTTGAAATGCACCAAAAATTGTAATCCTGTTAGCATATCTTGTGATTATTGCTAGTGTGAGACCCTGGAACTGGGCCCGGTCCATTTGACCGGCCCAGTCCCAAGTTTCAGCCTCACGTGCGCAGCGGGATGGAAGGATCCATCCCGAAGAAGAAGGAAGCCCTGTTTTAGGGCTTCTTCTCCTTCTCTTGTGAGGCCATCCGAAGAAAAGCCGCCAGACCCCAACGTGCAGCCGCCCGAGAGAGAGAGAGAAGGAGCCGTCGAAGCCGGATTTCTTTTTCAGGTGATCTTCTTCCTCTGTTTGCCGCTGGAAGGGAGCCGCCGGATCTTCGCCAGGGCTGAGGTAAGGATTCTAGCTTCACCACTTTGTTATACCATTTGATAAAATAATAAGAAGAAGAAGAAGAAGAGAGAAGGAAAAGGAGGGGGAGGCACCTGTGGCAGTCGGCATGCCTTCGGCCACAGGCGTCGCCAGCCCTCAGTGGCGGCCACCTTGAGGACCGGAGAGCACCACCTTCCCTTGTTCCTCTTCTCTGTTCAGTGAAAACAGAGAAGGAATAGTGGAAGGAGAAAGAGAGAAAGAAAGAAAGAAAGGAGAAGAGAGGGAAGAAGGAGAAGGCCGACTGCTGCGGGCTTTTTCTCCTCCCGTGCGCATACCTCCTCCGCGGGAACAAGGAGAGAGCCGGCCGCCGTGGGTGCCGCCGGCCTCGACTTGACGTCTCCCGAGCTCGCCGACCTCCCTTCGTGGGAGAAGAAAGAAGAAGAAAGAAAGGGGGGGAGGAGAAGAAGTCGGGAGAAGAGGAGGAGGAGGAAGAAAAAAAGAAAGAAGAAAGAAAGAGGGGAAGGAAGAAAGAAGTCGGGAGAAGGTTCTGGAGAAGAGAAGAAAAGAACAAAAAAAGAAAAGAAAAAAAAAAGAAAAAGAAAAGAAAAGAAAAGAAAGAAAAAGAAAAGAAAAAAAGAAAGGAAAAATAATAATAATAATTAAATAAAGGGAGGAGAGTGATTTACGGGTATGAACACGAACCCGAGGTGCTAGACACTTCTGCAGAGTCGGCCCTTCGGAGAATGTTAAAATTTAAGTTTTATATATATTGTGATGAATTTTAAAAGAAGAATATGATTTTTGGATATTAGGTTCTGCGAGAAATTTGTGAGATTAATTGGATTTGTTGTGGATCGCGTTCGATGTAAGTAATAAACTGCCTTTTCTAGACTCTTCATTTATATAATATTATTTTTGCATTAAATAAATTGTTAATGAATTTATATGTGATTTATGAATTTACGAGATAATGATTTGAATAAAAAATGGATATGTGAACTGAAATAATATTTTTCGGATTATTGTTATATTTACTGTTCTTGCATCGTATATGCATATTTAGATCGGATTATGATATATCTATTTTGTTACAAAAAGAATTTTGATGTGCATTAGATTTGAAACTCTCAGCCTGACTATGTTCTGCACCCTGCCAATTGGGGGTTATGCATTGGCAATTCTGGCCACTCCGCAGGGTATAGTACGGTATTCTGACCCACTCCGCAGGGTATAGTGCGGTATTCTGACCCACTCCGCAGGGTATAAGTGCGGTTCAGTTTCTGGCCTAGCCACAAGGTATAAGTGTGGTCGTAGCTAAAGGCTGATGAAATGAATGTGATTTGTTTCGAATCAGATTTATGATTATGTATATAGATATTTTGAAAAATATGAATTTTAATGAATTTGTGCTTGAAAAGGAATTGATTATGTTATTACGTTGATTCATCATAATTTGTATTTATATTTTATGTTATTATATGAATTGACTAGTTAAGGTATTTATTACTTACTGGGCTGTCTAGCTCATTGTACAATTTCTTGTTGTTTTACAGATTCCGAGAACTAACCTATCGGAGATTTAAAATGGGAGAGCGACTAAAAGAATTGAAGCATAAGTTATCCTAGATTAGGCTTTATTTAAATTGATGTTTTATCTTTATTGTTCTGCTGCATATTTAGAACTGTGAAACTATATAATTTAGGTCAGTCAATGGAGTAAGATTGCATTTATTTCAGCTGAATTATTTTAGATATATATATAATTGAGATGTTTGGTTTAGATGCCTTGCATGCTCGTAGGGATAGTTTCCTACAGGTGTGCGGCGGTTGGCGCGGACCCCCGGCTCGCGATCTCGGGCTGGAGGCGTGACAACTTTTATGGTATCAGAGCATAATTGGATAAATTATGAGATAAGAAAATCTGACATGACATGAGTGTAGATGGGTAGACACTAGGAACATTGGGACGTTAGTTTATGATGATTGTAGTAACCATTCTATGTACTTGTAATGAACTGGTAAGCTTATTATTGGCATGCTGCTATCTGATAGACATAGGTCAGGATGCCTCCACGTCGGACGAGAAAAAGACTACTCGCAGAGCTACTAATAAGGCACCCAACCCGCAAAATGACAGCACACCCCAACAAGTTGGTAACACCCCTCAGCAGGAGAGAGTCGTCAATCCTGCTAGTGATACTCAGGACAACAAGAGCCGGGCCTATGCCAGGTTATGCAGACCATAGTGGGCCTTATGCAGATGCAACAGCAGTTGCTCCAACAACAAGCGCAGTTGCCCCAGACACAACCACAGCAAGGACGAGGGGAACAGTGTGAACAGCGTAGCAGTATAGCTGAATTTAAGAGGCTGGCTCCTCCAGCTTTCAAGGGGACTACAAAACCGTTGGAAGCAGACAATTGGCTTACAGATATGGAAAAAGCATTTGCTGTCTTGAGATGCCAGGATGATGAAAAGATTTTGTTTGCATCATACATGATGCAAGGTGAGGCATTCAACTGGTGGCGGATGTTGGAACATAAATATGAGCAAGATAGGGAGCCACTCACTTGGAAAAAATTACGAGGAGCATTTTATGATAAGTATTTTTCTCGGAGTGTAAGGATGCAAAAAGAGCAAGAGTTTATTCATCTAAAGCAAAGAAATATGACTGTTGCAGAATACGAAGCTATACCGAGCTAGCCAAATTTGTTCTAAAGTTAGTCGAGGATGAGCTAGATCAAGCGCATAAATTTGAGATGAGACTAAAGACTGAAATTAGAAAACAAGTGGTACCTTATGAATTGACTGCCTATGCAGCTGTGGTAAATAAGGCTTTAATAATTGAAAGGGAAGTTAATGATGAACGATTGGAAAGGGAAAAAATCAAAAGAAGAGGAATAGATCGAATGAATTTCAGGGGCAGAGCAATGAAAATGCTGAAAGTTCAAACAAGAAATCAACGAGTGACAACCCTAAGCAGATGAATATCAATAAATGTTCTAGATGTGGTAAGGCTCATGCTGACAAGGATTGCCATTGGAACACCGATGCCTGCTTTAGATGCGGTAAGATAGGTCATAAAATTGCAGACTGCCCACAAAGAAATGAGAATAGATCTACTCAGGCAATGGAAGAAAACCAGGGGCCAAAGACTCAAGAAAGAGTATTTGCACTTACACAGCAAGATGCACAGGCTTCTAATGTGTTGACGACAGGTATTAATCTAGTCCCAATATTTATTTCTATTTATTGTCTAGCCATACCCACTGTTCTTTGTTAGACAACTCATTATGCTGCTAGAAAAGATTAAATAGTTACATAACATTTTTGATTAATTGTCAAAAGAAGAATATAAACTTTTAAATTTCGAAAGTGTTCACACGGATGAAGACATAATAATGAATGTACCAATAAGCAAGTAATTCTAAAAAAAAAATTTAGACTTGACACGAGTATGTTGAGGTTTAATTCTGTGTGTGCAGAGAAAGTGTGGTGAATAGAATTATGTGACATTAGTCAGATAAAACGACTTTGATTTGAAGAGTGTTATAACTTAGTTTAGAAGAAGTATTCTCTACTCTTCAACTGCATTTATGAAAAATTCGTGGATGAATTTTTTTTTTAAGGGGGGAAGGATGTGAGACCCTGGAACTGGGCCCGGTCCATTTGACCGGCCCAGTCCCAAGTTTCAGCCTCACGTGCCCGAAGAAGAAGGAAGCCCTATTTTAGGGCTTCTTCTCCTTCTCTTGTGAGGCCATCTGAAGAAAAGCCGCCGGACCCCAACGTGCAGCTGCCCGAGAGAGAGAAAGAGAAAGAGAGAGAGAGAGAGAAGGAGCCATCGAAGCCGAATTTCTTTTTCGGGTGATCTTCTTCCTCTGTTTGCCGCCGGAAGGGAGCCGCCAGATCTTCGCCGGGGCTGAGGTAAGGATTCTAGCTTCACCGCTTTGTTATACCATTTGATAAAAGAAGAAGAAGAAGAAGAGAGAGAGAAGGAAAAGGAGGGGGAGGCACTTGTGGCAGTCGGCATGCTTTCGGCCACAGGCGTCGCCGGCCCTCAGTGGCGGCCACCTTGAGGACCGGAGAGCACCACCTTCCCTTGTTCCTCTTCTCTGTTCAGTGAAAACATAGAAGGAATAGTGGAAGGAGTAGGAGAGAAAGAAAGAAAGGAGAAGAGAGGGAAGAAGGAGAAGGCCGACTGCTGCGGGCTTTTCCTCTTCTCCCGTGCGCATACCTCCTCCGCGGGAAGAAGGAGAGAGCCGGCCGCCGCAGGCGCCGCCGGCCTCGACTTGACGTCTCCCGAGCTCGCTGACCTCCCTTCGTGGGAGAAGAAAGAAGAAGAAAGAAAGGGGGGGAGGAGAAGAAGTCGGGAGAAGAGGAGGAGGAGGAAGAAAAAAAGAAAGAAGAAAGAAAGAGGGGAAGGAAGAAAGAAGTTGGGAGAAGGTTCCGGAGAAGAGAAGAAAAGAAAAAAAAATGAAAAGAAAACGAAAAGAAAAGAAAAGAAAAGAAAGAAAAAGAAAAGAAAGAAAGAAAGAAAAAATAATAATAATAATTAAATAAAGGGAGGAGAGTGGTTTACAGGTATGAACCCGAATCCAAACCCGAACCCAAGGTGCTAGACACTTCTGCAGAGTCGGCCCTTCGGAGAATGTTAAAATTTAAGTTTTATATATATTGTGATGAATTTTAAAAGAAGAATATGATTTTTTGATATTAGGTCCTGCGAGGGATTTGTGAGATTAATTGGATTTGTTGTGGATCGTGTTCGATGTAAGTAATGAACTGCCTTTTCTAGACTCTTCATTTATATAATATTATTTTTGAATTAAATAAATTGTTAATGAATTTATATGTGATTTATGAATTTACGAGATGATGATTTGAATAAAAAATGGATATGTGAACTGCAATAATATTTTTCGGACTATTGTTATATTTACTGTTCTTGCATCGTATATGCATATTTAGATCGGATTATGATATATCTATTTTGTTACAAAAAGAATTTTGATGTGCATTAGATTTGGAACTCACAGCCTGACTATGTTCTGTACCCTGCTAATTGGAGGTTATACATTGGCAATTCTAGCCCCACCACAGGGTATAAGTATGGTATTCTGGCCCACTCAGCAGGATATAAGTGCGGTATTCTGGCCCACTCCGCAGGGTATAAGTGCGGTTCAGTTTCTGACCTAGCCACATGGTATAAGTGTGGTCGTAGCTAAAGGCTGATGAGATGAATGTGATTTGTTTCGAATCAAATTTATGATTATGTATATAGATATTTTGAAAAATACGAATTTTAATGAATTTGTGCTTGAAAAGGAATTGATTATGTTATTACGTTGATTCATCGTAATTTATATTTATATTTTATGTTATTATATGAATTGACTAGTTAAGGTGTTTATTACTTACTGGGCTGTCTAGCTCATTATACAATTTCTTGTTGTTTTACAGATTCCGAGAACTAACCTATCGGGGATTTAAAATGAGAGAGCGACTAGAAGAACTGAAGCACAAGTTATCCTATATTAGGCTTATTTAAATTGATGTTTTATCTTTATTGTTCCGCTGCGTATTTAGAACTGTGAGACTATATAATTTAGGTCAGTCAATGGAGTAGGATTGCATTTATTTCAGCTGAATTATTTTAGATATATATATAATTGAGATGTTTGGTTTAGATGCCTTGCATGCTCGTAAGGAGAGTTTCCTACGGGTGTGAGGCGGTTGGCGCGGACCCCCGGCTCGCGATCTCGGGCCGGAGGCGTGACAGCTAGCATGAATCAAGCCAGCTATCATGCCCCCTCAACCTAAACGGGCAAGCCTGAATGTTGAGCTTGACATGTAAATAGCATAGGCGGCTAGCATGTAGACGTTTAGCGAAGATGTTTGCCATTTGATCAATAGTAAAAATAAATCGGACTTTATGAGCCACCTTTTTTACGGACAAAGTGATAGTTAGCTCAATAGGCTTAGTGCGAGCATGAAAAATTGGATTGAATATGATGGAGATAGCAAAAACATTATCGCATCAAATGAGAGGACTGGTACATAATAGAAGATAAAGTTCATGCAAGAGGAAGAAAATCCATGTGATTTGAGTAGCCGTGTGGGCCAAGCTTCTATATTCGACCACCATAGATGATTGGGCGATAGTAAGTTGCTTCTTAGCAGACTAAGAGATTAGATTAAAACCAAGATAAACACAATATCCACTTGTTGAGCGACAATCAATGGGGTAGCTAGCCCAGCAACATCATTATAAGCTTCAAGTTTAATTGGACCAGGCCATAGAAAAATCTCATGACTGAGAGTAGCTTTTAGGTAACGCAAGATACATTTAACAACAACCAATGGTCTTTAGTTGGGGACTATATGTGTTGGGCAACTTGGTTTACTGCAAAGAAGAGGTCTAGCTTGGTGAGATTAAGCTATTGCAAAGCACTGATAATACTATGATAGCGACACAGGTCGGATAGTAAGCGACTGGTGGTATGGCATAACTTGGCTGAAGTGGCTGAAGAACAAACAAGTTTAGATCCAAGCATTTCAGTCCATTCAAGGAGGTCAAGAGCATATTTAGTTTGAGATAGGTGAAGGCAATGAGGAAGGCGATGACCTCAATACCAAGAAAATAAGGGCCCAAGGCCTTTAATTTTGAAATGCAAGCTTAAACGTGAGTGGGGCTACTACTAGTGATAATAATATCATTAACATAGAGAAGGAGAAAAATGGGGTGGGAGCCCTCATGACGAATAAAGAGTGATGGATTACAACAGGATGTGAAGAAACCCAACTCAAGAAGTTTTGAAGCAAATTTTTCATACCACTGTAGGGGCTTGTCGAAGATGCGGCAAACATATGTGGGTTGTTCTAGATCCACATAGACAGGTGGTTGTGCCATGTACACTTCTTCTTAAATATCTCTATGAAGAAAGGCGCTGTCAATAGCGAGTTGGCGTAGAGGTCTATTGAAGTTGAGGGCCAAAGTAAACATGATACAAATAGTGTTATGCTTCACCACAGGATCAAGCATTTCAATGAAATCTACTAATTGTTGATAAAAGCTTTTTGAAACAAGATGCACCTTGTATTTATTGATGGAACCATCAGAATTTTGCTTCAGACAATACACCCACTTAAATCCTACAATATTCATGTTGAACTAAAGTGGGACAAGAGACAACGTACCAGCACGTTGGAGAGCAGTGAATTCAATGTCTATAGCAACATGTCACTCAAAAACTTTAAATGCTTGTGTAAAGTATGATGGCTCAAACAGATGAGCAACGAATAATATAGTAGGAACAAGATATTTGGTTCTGAAGGTTTTTTTTTAACAATTCCATATTGAGATCTTGTCACCATTGATGAGTGCGACTTGGGTTTGAGGTTGATTGAGGTGGTCCAGATGGGGATAAATTAGATGTTGGTTTAGGTTGTGGGTAAAGTTATTTTGGATCTGTTCTGAGTGAGTTGAATGGAGCAGTTCGAAAGGTTGGTCGATGGTGATTGGCAGTTAGGTATGAGATTAGTGTGGGCTGTTAGTTGAGTGTGCTATTATTGTAGTATAGTAAGTTTAAAGAGGGACCCAGTGAGGCATGAGATGGACTCTAAGCTATTGGTAAAATGTTTAAAACAGACTGAAAATTTGAACTGAAGCCTGAACGTCGGCCAACATTTTGGTGCGATACGGTTAGCTGAGGTGACTAGGAACTAACCGAATGCAACCCACCATGTTTGTAAATCTAAAATCGATGGGGATGAGATGGAAGGAAAAGAGGTGACATTGCAATATGGGAAGAATGACTCATCAAAGACGACATGCCTGGATACAAAAACATGACCTGATTTAATGTCAAGGCATAGATACCTCTTTTGATTGATATTGTAGTCGAGGAAAATATAACAAGAGGACTAAAATTCCAGTTTATGGATTGGTAAGGGCAAAGATAGAGATAGCATATGCATCCAAAGGCCTTGACATGCGTGTAGTTTGGTGATTTTTGAATTAAAATTTCATAAGATAATATGCAAGGTGTAAAAAAAGTGGGCAACCTGTTAATAAGATAATATAGTAGTTAAAAAGGCTTTAACAATAAACTTGGTGTGGATTCAACAATATGGTGATATTTTAGATCAAAAACATCATTCTATTTAGGCGTACACTAGTTAAATGATGAACAATATAGTAAAATTTAAGAAAATTAGTGAATGCATGTCTCGTGAATTCTCTCCTACCATCCAAACATCAAATTTTGATTTTTGTTTCAAAAAAAATTTCAACTTGTCGTTTGAAGTGAACAAATGTGATGAACACATCAGACTTACATACAAGTAAAAATAACCATGTATAACAACTATAATTATTAACAAAAATAAGATAATATTTGAAATTTGAAATCGAAGCAATGGGAGCAAGGACCCATACATCATAATATATTAGTTCCAAAAGTTTAGAATACAAGAAACTTGAAGAAGAAAAGGAAATTTTTTTGACTCTTTCCGAGTTGACAAGATAGGCAAATGCTCTTGGAAGACTTTATTGAAGGAGAAACTTTAGACAGAATTAAATATTGTAGAGAAGATGGGCGCCCTAGTCAATGGTGCCATACCTCATCTGAGACCCAATGCCCAATAAATTATGTTGGAGAGATCTTATTTGATGGTTGGAGTTAGCAAAAGGCGTAAAGTCCATTCTCAAGTTACCCACGATGGAGAATCCTCTCTATAGTCTTGTTCTATACTACAAAGCTAATAGCATGAAATATGAAGGAGTAATTATTATCATGAGCAAATTTTTTAACTAAAAGTAAATTAGCGAATGCATTTGGACAATAGAGGATATCATTTAATATAAATGATTGGAATGAAGTGGTGACATGAGAGGATCCAATATGATTGATAACCAAACCTTCACCATCTCCGATTTGCACATTATCTGAGCCTTGGTATGGAGAGTTGATGGTCAATTTTCCAAGATTAGCAACAATGTAGTGAGTACCTCCGCTATCCATGTACTATTTAGAGTTATCCGTGGGATGTGGCGTGGCCATCATGGCAGCTAGTCACTAAGGAGGAATTGACCTTGGAAAGCAAGATCAAGATGATGATAGCAATCCAAAGTTATATGCCCATCTTTGTTACATATTGACAGGTAGGCCATATAGTGTTTTGTTAGACTCGTGTTGTATAATTATTTGCTTGATTGTTGAGCCCTCTATGATGCTGTTGAAATCAATTTTGAGTGCCAAATGCATACTGTTGCTATTGATAATTGTTGGAGCATTGTTGTTGCTCGTTATTGAATGGAGGATGACTATTGTTTTATCTGTTGAACTCATTATGATTTGCAACAAATACAATAGTATTGAGTTGTTGGGATTGGAGAGCTCACTAAGACTTATTTTTTCTGCCAAAAGAAGGCTATAGAGTTCTTCTACAGTTACTAGTGTATATTTTGCACATGTTCTAATTGCAGTTTAGAATAGTCTATAAGATTCTAGAAGACCTTTCAGGATGTATATAAGAATATCCATATAAGAATATCCATGTCACTTACAAGTTCCCCACTAGCAACTAGTTGGTTCTTGATTTGTTTAATTTTGTATAAGCATTGAGAGTGGATCTTTCTTGATTTCACCTAGCTGTCGCTTCAGATGAACAATGTGGGACTAGGTAATAGTCCCAAAGTGTCTCTCAAGTGCTTTACATATCTCCGTAGCAGATTTGACACCCCTAGTGTTTGGGATGGCAGTTTTTGAAAGCATAGCATTAATCTAAAGCAGCACCATTTGATCTTTTTCATACCACTTATCAAAGGCGATATTCACTATTCTTTTATCACCTGCTAAGATGGTTTCTAGAGGAGCAAGAGTGCTCCCATCTACGAGACCAATTAATTTATGATATCTTTGGATTGGAAGAAAAAGAGAATTTTACATAAGATAATAGTTGGACTCAAAGCTTAATAGGAATTAGACTGGCGATATTGGCAACTACTAGAGAAGTTAATGACGTTTCTGATGTAGTGGCTAAAGATAGTAATGCTTCCAGGCACAAGTGGTGACGAGTCCTATATTGCTCCAATACCAAGAAAGAAAAGAAGATTTTGGAGAAAGAATAGAAAATTTTTGAGAGTGAGAATAGTGGTAATCTTCGTCATTGTTGTATTGTATTATATATATAGACACATACATTGATAAGAACATAGATAGAAAATTTGGCCCAATTGATTTCGATTTAGTTACAAATTTCAAATTCAAATTTATAATACAAAAGAAGTGGTAATTTTTCATATCTCAAGATCGAGGCAAGACGATTGCATTGCTGAAGTTTGAGATGCAAATCCAATTTTGAAATACACTAGAAATAATAATCATATTGGCATATCTTGTGATTGTGGCTGGCATTAATCAAGTCTACTATCAAGAGATACCTGAGGGAAAAAAAAAAAAAAAAAAAGAAGCAAAGTGTCCTCGTACTAGTCAAACTTACCCCAAAATGGGCATAAAATTGGAAATAAACAACTGTTAGAATCACAACTGCGAAAATGCAGTTATAGAGGCTTTTTTATCCCTAAGTGTCCGGGTTTGCAAATCAACCAATGCCCCAATTAGATTCGAAAAATGGACACCTACTAACCCACTACCAATAACATTAACAAACCAACAAGCATGTGTCTTCTATCAAGAGATAGGGGACTTATCCATGGCAAAATAACCTTGGACTTATGGATGTCTTGTGAGATGACAGTGGCATAGGCAGCAACCAAATCTCAAGAATGAATATAAGAGTGAGCCTTCAGAGGCTGAGGCTTTTGTAATATTTCTTTTTCCTTTCTCATCTTTGAAACCTTCTACTCTGCCAAGCCTCCCTTTATTAAAAATAAAAATATAAAAATATAAAAACAGAAAAAACAGAAAAATAAGAAGAATGAATAGAAGATTCTTCTTTTGAATCGTGAAATATATTACAACGGCCAAAAGCTGGTGACAGATAAAGACGAGATTACTGAATATGGGAATGTGAACAAATGCCCTAGGGGCAATGAGCAAATGCGCCCTCTGCTTTTTGATTGTAAATGTCATGACTACTCTCTAATTGATTCCAAAAAAAAAAAAAAAAAAGTGATATCAATAGCTACAAGCTCCCTAAGATTTAGGTCATGGAAAGCCAATTAATTCCACATCAATGTTTTTGAACTGCTATAATACCTCAAACAAGCAGTCTGTTAACTAAATGAATCATGGAAAGCAAGTTATGTTCAGATTGAATTGCACCTAAGCAGCAAGCCTACAATAGTTAGGACTACAAAAGGACTATGCCTCCCAAATATCTGACCTAAACTTGGATTAAGTGAGACTCAATCATACCCAAACAATATGAAGTCTCTACATCCCACTTTCGTATGAACTTATGCTTCAAAATTCCATTTTCTACCCAATGAGTTACCGAGCCAATGATTTGATTAGAGAGAAAAGGAAGCAATTCCTTTACTCTCTTGAACTTGGACCTCTTATAGAAAATAATAGAAAATATAGAAAAAAATTTAAGTAGGGGCTTTCATTAATTGATCATATATTGATATACAGTACCTTTATTTATACTAGTGATGTCAGCCTTTGAGAACTCGAATTGGATTACTTTTATATTTAAAGGATGTAAAAATTATACCAAGACAAAATTTATCCTGCAGCTTTCGACTTCTACATGAACTTTATACTCCACCATATTATTTAATTCTTCTTTACTTGGAACATACCTAATCAAAATCTTATTCAAAAGAAATTTTTTACTTTGATTGGTTTGTTTCTAGGCCCAAATATCACCAAATCTTTGCATCAGTGGAGTGCAACCAACCCCTTAAGGGTGGTCACACCTCATAATATTCGTCAAGGGCTTTTTTTTGATGCCTAGAATGCCAAAATAGGTATATAATAAAGTTATAGCCTTCAGAAATTATAATTCATGATCAAGTCCTAGATATAGAAGATCTTATGCCCAAACCCCATCTAGAGCCATCTAAGAAGCGACCGAATTGGTGTACAATAGTTTCAGTGATCCTCCTGGACAACTATGATTTTCATAATGCCAATGGATTTTCTTGTAATACCTAGTTATACACAAATATTTTCTATTCCTTCATAAGAAGTTTATAAAGTTTAAATAATATTTGTTGATGTTTAAAGTATTCTACACCTAAAATTATCAAGTTACAGCAGTTAATCTTGACTCAACTTGGACTTGGATTTGGACCAACCTAAGCCAAACCATTTCCTCCACTTGATCTGACCAATATATAGGTTGGGTTGGATCTAGATAGTAGATCCATATTTAAATGGGATTCTATATGGATCAATCAAATTCTCAACCCAACCCAATCTAGGGGTGCCAATCCATCAATCAGTTGAGTTCAAGTCAGATTGAAAACACATATCAAGACCCATAGGGCCTAACCAAAACCCAACCTAACCTGCCAGTTGGTTAAGAACACCTGACCCAAAATTGGCTCATAGTCAACCAACTGACCTGCATCCACACGCTAACCCATTTTATTTGGTCCAAAGCCATCTAATTATAGGTTTCACTAATCCACATCATATAACATAACAGAGTAAATAAAAAAAAGAATATAAATCATAAATCTTTAAACAAATCAATCACTTACCACTTATGTGTGTATATATAGAACTGTCCACAATAGTGGGTGTTAAGAGTACTTATATTTTTACAATAGGAAATCTGGCACTTCGTGATACAACAAAACATATAAGTGTACATTATCACTTTGCTTGACATGTTTGTAGGACAGAATGTCTTTTGCCAAAAGATTCATGTAGACAAAAATCTTATGCAACATACTGAAAATGCTTGTCGATAGAGAGAAGTCCATCTCATGTAAAGAATCTGTTGGACTTAATCTTATCCACTAATTAGTGAAATTGGATAGTGGTCTCTTGAATACTATTGATGTTTGATATGCCCAGAGTGATGTTGAAGAAAATCTTTATAAAGATTCGATGAGTAAGACTTGGGCCCACTCAAGCATGAGTTTTTGTGGAAACCCTAACGATCTATCTACATCTAGAGGTTCAAAGCAGGCAAAGCCGAAACTAGCCTCAACAGTGTGTTGGGTTGCCTTGGTGTGGATGTTATTTTCGGCTAAGTGTTGTGCTTGGGTTCATGTCTGTGTTTAAGCATGGCCAAAATTACCATGCAGAGTTCAATTTGGATTGTGTGCTGCATATGGGTTAGCTTAGTTTTGACTTTCTTCGTATTTTTGTTGGTTCAAGCTAGGGTGCTTGTATTGGTATTGGTTTATATTGTATTACTATTTCTTATTATCATAGGAGTGAAATGGAGAAGCGAGATGTAAGTGGGTTGTGAGCTTTGAGATTAGGGTTGTTTTGCCTTTTTGGTTTATGTACCTCTAGGCATCTTTGTGGAAATAGAAAACCCCAACGATCTATCAACATCTAGAGGTATAAAGCAGGTTAGGAATCTTTGGAGTATGCCTTCCAACATGTGGGCAAAAATCATGCAAAGCTGAAGCAAGCCTCAACAGTGAGTTGGGTTGCCTTGGTTTGGATGTCATTTTTGGCTAAGTGTTGTGTTTGGGTTCGTCTGTGTTTAAGCATATGCGGAATGTTGCAAAAACTCATAATGGCCAAAATTTCCATGCAGAGTTCAATTTAGATTGTGTGTTGCATCTAGGTTGGCTTAATTTTGACTTTCTTCGTATCTTTGTTGGTTTAGCTAGCGTGCTTACATTGGTATTGGTTTATATTTGTATTACTATTTCTTACTTTTATAGGGGTGAAATGGAGAAGCGAGATGTGAGTGGGTTGTGAGCTTTGAGATTAGGGCTGTTTTGCCTTTCATGAACCCCTAGGCATCCTCTTCAAAGCTTTATAGCTTAAATCTAATAATCCTAAATGGAATGCTCGTTGAATTATCAAAATCTCCATCTTACTTACCATTATTCCTTGCTTCAATTAGCCTAAAACTGAACAATTCCATCCCGTCTCACCCTCAATTGATCATATCATGAAATCAATTATCATTAATTGAACTCAAATATATTATACCCAACTGCATCATTTGAGCCATTTTCCCCAATTTTAAATTCTAAAATCTCCCACTTTTCACCCACTGACATTTCAAACTCAATTCACTCATTCCTCGACCCAACACCATTTAATAAATTGTAAGCTCAATTAAACAGAAATCCCACTAATTCCATCAATTAATTGAATGAACTTAATATTCAAGTTCACTCGATCAAGCTCAATTCACTAATTCGATCCAATTATCTCTCAATTGACCGCCAATTCCACGTTATTTCTAACCTAATTTAATATTTTTAAGTCAAATTAAACTTTTCCACAATTAAATTGGCCAATGTAATACATTTACAAGTCGATTGGACTCGATCTATTCAATTTTGAGCTTCTTTTTTTTTTTGAAATCTAGTCCAACAGCTTCTAATAGCACTCTACTTCGATCTGTAGCCTCTCCTTAAAGCCTAGATGTTCCTATTTTATATTTTCTGAACATATCTACTCCTACCAACAAAAATCACCATAAAAATATCCAAAACTTTGCGTAAAAATCAACCAAAAAACGGTGAGAATACAAACTAGATTTGATTGTTATAGCTCTAACAAACTTACGCTCCCAAAAGCCAATTGAAGTGAAAGGTTCTATGTCTCATATCTTGGAGAAAGCATGTAAGCCATTAACTCAAATATTTTTGTACCATGATCCACAACTCTCCCCTAAGCCAATCCTAGGATGCAACTTGGCATCATCTAAACCTATTTTCCATTCAAAAAATTTTAAATTCAGCAACTGATCTTTCTCTCACCTATCAATAAATAGCTCCATGGTCCATTCTTCCAGCCCCTCTTCTCATTTGATCTCCTAGCCTTAGAATCCCCTTAGCTTCCCTTCTTCTTTCCGCTTCTTATCTCTCTATTATTTCGATCTAGATGTCCCTAGTGCAAGGAGCAAGCTCATCTAAACATCTTCAAGTTTTTGATAATTTTTATTCTTCAAAATGGAAACAGCACATGCCTAGCAAGTTTTTCAACTTTTTCGGTTTTTCCCATCCTACATTTATTCTCTACATTTTTTTTTTCATGGTCTAGGCTATTATATAGTTGTGTTGTCTTATTGATTACTTACTTGGAGTTATGTCTAATGTTTTGGGTTTTTATCTGGATCTAGATGTTCTACTGTTGCAGCATGGACTGGTTGGTGTTTTCGTAGTTCATTTGCTACATTGTCTTGGTTGCCCTCTTTTAGGTTTTATCATTTTATAATTATTTATCCAATAATTTGAGGCCGACTTGAAACTCCATAGTAATAGTCTCCCTTCAATTCTACTCTCCATACCCATATGCTTTTCCTGAAGGTGCTTGCTCACAACGCACTTTTCTTTTTTTCTCTTTTCTTCCATGAGCTAGAGAGTGGGACCTCGTAGGTTTCTAAAGACTACACCACCTAATAGTAAGATGAGCATATCTCCTAAGATTATATAGATAAACACAAATCAAAATATTCCCAACTCACCCAACCTAACCATCAGCAGATGAATTTTGGTTATTTTCAACAATTTCCTTAACAAACACATCCACATGTATAATTCCTTCAATAAATGAGTTCCACAGAATTTTTCTAGGCTAAAGTCAGTATAAGAGTCCAGACATGATTAAAGAATTTCACAAGCATAAAAAGAATAAAGCACACATAATGTGAAGGAAAAAATGTAAAGCAGCTTTACTAAAAATCTTTCTTGTAGAATATCTCCCACTTGGCTTAAAAGACTATTTTTTTATTATTCTTAAGTCTCATACTGTCTATATGCTTATTGAACATTTCCTGATGAATGGCTTTTGTTAAAGGATCTGCCATCATATCATGGCTAGGTTGATATTCCATGCAAATTTCTTTTTTCTTTAGCGTATCACGAATAGAACAATATCTTCCTTCAATATGCTTGCGCTTTGAATGGAACTTGGGATCCTTTGTGATAGCATTTGCTGCCTGATTTTCACAAGAAAGAGTAACTGATTTCTTTAATCCTTCCACAACCTTTACTTCTAAAAATTCTTTTAGCCAAACTGCTTTATTGGATGCTTCTGAACCTGCAATGTACACTACTTCCATTGAAGATAATGCAGCAGATGACTATTTTCTACTAACCCTGAAACTACTCCATCAAACATGAAGATAAATCCTAAAGTTGATTTCCTTTCATCTAAATCACCTTGCTGATCAGCATCTGTATAATCCTGCAATTTCAAGTCTGTACTTGTGTCAACTTATAGATCTTTAGTGCCTTTGATATATTTCAGAACACATTTAACCAACTTTCAATGTTGTATTTCAGGGTTACATTGGTATCTACTACGTAATCCAACAACAAAATTGAGATCCGGTCATGTGCATAACATTGCATAGATTAGACTTCCTATGACAAAGGTATAAAGAATCTTTACCATCTTGATTTTTTCCTCAAGAATTTTAGGTCACATTTCTTCATTAAATTTATTCCCAAGACAAATGATGTCTCTCCTAAGTCATTCATATCAATGTTCATTAATAACCAGGCTTTGGTGTCAGACAACATAGGCATATTATTACCTGCAATTAATATATCATCACATAAAGTGATAGGAGTGCAGTGTTCCTGCCACTTACCTTTGTGTAGATGCAGAATGCAGCGATCCCCTTCTGTCATAGAAACCCAAAAGCATTAATAGCCCTATCAAGGCTAGACACCTGTCTTAGCCTATGCAAGGCTTTCCACAATTTGAAATTTTGGGTTCTTTTCATTTCTCAATAAAACCTTCAAACTGTAACATATATATGCCTTCTTCCATCTCTCCATCCAGAGAAAGCTGTTTTGGCATCCACTTACTAAACTTCAAAATCAAATTGAGCTACCAAAGCCCCCAAAATGTGAATTAGTGTAAATTTGGCTACCAGTAAAAAGTTTCTACAAAAAATTTATCCTTCCTTTTGGGTGTGTATCCTTTTGCTAAAGTCTTGCCCTATATTTATAAATGGTTCCATCTGACATAAGCTTTCTTTTAAAAATCCATTTACAACCAATTGGTTTGTGATCTTGAGATCGATCCACTAATTACCAAACCTCATTCTTCATTATTAAGTTCATTGTCTCATGCACTGGTTCCACCATAGTTTTGATTCGAGATTTTTGATAGCCTCATGATAAGTTGTGGGGGTTCTCCTTCATAATTCTCTATTCTGGGGTATAGTTCCCCTAAGAAGGTAGTGTTGGTGAGGTATTTTGGTGTTCTTCTAGTTCTTTCACTTCTTCATGGAGGTATGCTGCTTTCTACAAGTGAGGGTTGAGCTTTATCTAATTCCACATGAATCCTCTTTCTTTATGTGAAAAAAGCATCTTACAAAAATGTAGCATCTCTACTTTCAATAAGACCATTATTTTCAGCATCATAAAATTCATAGCCTTTGGATACCTTCGAGTATCCAATACATGTTGCTGGAATACTTTCAGGATCCAACTTGGTTCTATTTCCATGTGGAACTCAAACACGTGCATTACAACCCCTCATAGCAATATCACTCAAGTGTGGTTTCCTACCAGTCTATAATTCATAAAAGTGGCAGCAGTAAATTTAGAAGTCGCATGATTTAAATGTAAGCAGTTGTCTGAAGTTCTTCTTGCCAAAACTTAAGAGGAGCTGATGCTTAGGCCGTCATGGATCTGACCTTGTCTAATAGCATTCTGTTCCTTCTCTCAGCAGCTCCATTTTTTCATGAGAATCAATTTTCATCTTATATGACTCAAGCATAGGTTCATCAGAAGTTCCCAACACACAATGCAAGATCTTGCTATTTGCACTCATAGAATATGAATAAGAAATATCATCAGAAGAACTTGAGGCATTATTAGAATTGAAAGAAAAAAGATGCAACTAATCAACTAAGCAAGCACAGAAACAAAATCACCATTCTTCCTAACAACTGCCTTTCCCTTGTTCGGGGTTGCTACAAAATCGTGCATGTCTAGCTTCGGAACAGAAGTTAAATTCCTTCACATGCTGGGAGCATACAAAGTTTCCTTCAAAGAAAGAGAGCCACCTTAATGTAATTGAAGTTTGAAAGTTCCAATTCCAAAATTTCAGCTTTTGCATTAGTTCCCATATAAACAAATGCTAGCCATTACAAACTTGTTTTAGACACACTCAAAACCTTCTTTCATGATAGCAAAATTGGAGGTAGCTTCAGAATCTAACAACCAAATTTTTGTCCTCGTAGCAGCTACCAATGATTCAGTGAAAACACAAGCATAATGACAAGACCTACCAGATTCCTTTTGATCATTATGATTCGGCTTCTTCCTTGGTTTTGAGCATTCAGATCTGAAATGGCCTAATGATCTGTAATTATGGCAACTAAACTTGCTTTTATCTGCAGCTCCTTATATATTCCACATCCATATTCTTTGAAAGGTCTCTATCACGCCAATTACGTTCCTTTCTTTTCCGGTCTGTTCTTTTTGCGTGTGCTTATTTTGATGACTCGGCAATGTGACTCTAGTAAAATATTTGATGATCGCTCCCTCAATATATTGCCAGTGAAATATTTACTCATAAGCATCTGAATTTTAGTTACAGAAGTTCGTGCAAAGCTTTTATCCAATGCTTTCATCATTTTCTTTGCAGTATCATACTTCTCACATTCCAAAGCCAAGTAATCAGCCAACCCTACATATAAATTCTAGTCATCTTGTCATCCTTTTCTCATGATCTATATGCATCTATCTCGTCATGTTTGGCTTGCTTTTTAGGTTCATTAGGAGGATTCTCTGTTTGCACATGCTCATAATCATCTTCGGCAACAACATGTTAAAGCTTCCGTTTCCAACTTATATAATCAGATCCGTCAAACTTATGTTTTTTAAGCATTTCAGTTAAAGCACACTCAGAAATCATTGCTTCCAATGTAGATAATCTAAAGCAAAGAGTAATGGAAAGAGTATACCCAGGTTAACGCTCCTCTCAGAGAGAATCTATCTTTGATGATGAATGAAGAGATCCAAGAACTGTGGTGAGAGATAAGCTTCTGCTTTCACTCAGGCATTTCCACAAACATGTCATGTGCAGTCTTCGAACATCGAACATCAACAGTGGATGACCCTTTGCCCTCATAGCAAATGCAGCAACATAGCAAATCCCCTTGGTGATACGTAATGCCCCAGGACGCAATGGTGTAAATCCAACACAAAATTGCAAGTTATGTTCAAGAAGCATGCACAACCCTCTTGTGCATTCTGTCAAACACGTGGTGAGTAAAACAAGATAACACATATAGATTTACATTAACAAGTACGCACAACCGTCTTATGCATCCTCTATAAAATAAGATAAACCAACTATGTAATATTTTTGAGTTAATATATGCATAAGTAATATGCTAAGTAAACAGTAATACTGACATGGTTAATTTAGTCTAGATGGGTACTCGTGTGAAATTAATATCTAGAAATGTGAGGCCTCCATTCTTAAGTATATAACATCCCATATCTCATGCCTAGGTGATTCATTATCATATGCCTCTCAAAATAAGTCAAATGTGTACTAACTTTCATAACTGCTATAATGTAATACTTGGGAAAACAATTTAACCATGCTAGTTTCATTAGTGTCATCCAACTAGTAAATATGGTCCCATGTACACGTGTGAGTCACATATTGTGCAGGAGTTACATGATATCTCATTGTTCCCTATTCACATAGGATGAACAGACATTTGCAGCCGATTCCATCTGACATCCCCTAGCTATCTCCCAATACCATGTATTTGGGCAAGCATATTTCTATCATTAAGTGTGGTCCATGGAATTATTTCTGGCACAAGTCAGTATAAGATTCCAAACATGATTGAAGAATTTCACAAATATATAAATAAAAGAGCTAAAATAATGTGAAGCAAACAATAAAGTAGCTCTACTAAAATTCTAATAACATTAAACACTGCATTGAATCCACAGAAGTGAGGTGGAAACAATTAATAATGGCACGAAAGTTGGAAGGGAGGTGGTGTGCAGGGAGAGTGGAGAAACTACAGAAGTGAGGTACGGTGGCGTGGGAAGGGTGGAAATAATTAATAATAAAAGAGATTGAGGATGGAGCAAGCCAAAATCAGAAGAGCACGGGAGGGGACCGGCGTAAGCACGGTTGGTGGGCCTGCGGGAAAAGAAAGGAGAATTTTAAGACCACGGCACAAATCTAGGCTGGCGCGTGGCGACACAGGCGCTGATCCGAAGCTTCACACTTCTGACAAAACGACGGGACTGAACGGTCTGACTTTGACACCATATTGTAATATTTGGAGAAGAAAAAAAAAAAAAAAAAAAAAAAATGTATACATATATTTTTGCCCATCTTTTACAATATAGAAAAACAAGCTTTTATGTAGATTAGGAGGCTGACAAAATTTGGTAAGTACCGACTAAATTTGGCACAATGTTTAACTAAGTTTGGCACGATGTCCTACAATGATTCTAACATAATTTATAGCATGGTAGTTGGCTTATGTTGCTAACGTCAATTATAGCAAACTACAGTAATCATATGCTTTTATCACGTTGCTTGTATCTTGGTGTGGTTGCTGTTAGTTGTTGGAATTGTAAAATTGTAGATGCTGGTCAGCTGGTTTGCGGGGAAAGGCGAACCGATTAGAATAAAGGAGCTGTTGGTGCGTTTCTTGTTGGCTAGTAGTGCTGCTTCAATGGTTTTGTGAGCAGTCCTTCAGCTATGTAACTAAATACTCAGTATAATTTTTGCAGTCAATAAGTGATTTTATTCTAGTATTGTTTCTTTGCTGCATATATTATAATTCTAGTGTAAAATTTGGTAAATCATTATTTTGAGAAAAACCAATTGCAAAACAAAAGCATTATGGTTATTTGAGTTTATCAAATCTTCTCCAACAAAATTTAGATATATTTGATTTTAATAGTGAAAAGTTCTGCCAAGTTTTCTCCAAGTCATGATGCTCTAGCCAAAGCTTTAGTGGAAGTAAGAGAGATTCAAAATTGTGACGTTTGTTGCAAAGCAGACAAATACATTGTAAGGTTCAGAAGAATATATGTTTGTAATTGTTATCTGGCAGCAATGATTGTAGTATTAATGTTTTCCTACTTTTTTGAAGATTCTACTGAAAGTACCATGTCCCAGGAAAAATAATGACAAAACTATCAATTTCTCGATGCTGCTATTGTTTGAAATGTCAAGGGTTTTCCTTTGTTGTTATTCCATGCATAGGGCCACATCAAGTGGCATCTAGGGTTGACCCACATCCGGTCTTACTTAATATGACCTAATCTAATCCTTGTATCCAGACTTTTACTCTAGCTGAATCTCTTCTCTAATTAAATTTTTGAATCTTTCTTGGTCCGATCTATGGAGAATTGTCATTTGAAATCTTATTTCAGTTAATCTGGAGATAGATAGCATATGTTAATTGCGACAGCATGATAATCTACTCAGGTTCTCACTCACCAATAACATGCCTCTTTAGGTTCATTTTAGTCACATATTAGATCGGTGGTCCAGCATGGGGAACCTCTTGATAAGTAGGATGAAGCCGGTTGGTATCCTTTTTATTTCACAAGCTACATTTTGTAATTCAATCCCTATCATTCCAATTACCTCATATGATTATTGAGTATTGCACTACCAAAGCCTTAATCGTATGATGTCATCACACGTTAGAACCCTTGATCATGGCAAAAATCCTTGTATAAGATCCATTCTTCTTTTCGAAAATAATTAATTATTAATCATAATAATTTTGTGAATCTAACTATTTCCAAAACCTTTCACATTACTGCTTGAGCCTGAGATATTATATGATTGATTATATCTCTATTCTAATATAGATACTATGCCATTATAATGATTTCAATTTGAGATAGCTAGATCTTCACTTGCATCTATAAACGACTATGCTATCTGTTAAAGATATAGTACAAGGTATCATTGTTGATACATGAGTTTGGCTACAAATTTACTAATCTCTAAGATATAGTAAAATATTCTATCATTCAAGTTAAGGTACCACTTGCAAGCTCGTGCATGTAGTTCATACTTCTAGTCCTTTAGGAGGAGGATTGCTAGGGTCAATTGTTTAGTATGATAGAACACCTGATTATTTAATAGGATAGAATACCTGATTGTCAGTGTGGAGTCTCACCTCAGTGAAGGAAGAAGTCTATGAAGTCACTCTCCCCCAAAAGTCTTATAGGTGCTAACTATAAAAAATTTTCGAATACCTTGATGTATCTGATCTTTCCCGTGGAATACTTTGTCCACTTGGATAAACGCATACAATACTAGTACTTTATGACACATATGTTACACTATTCATGTAATATGGAATAGAAAAAAATCATGCAGTAAGTATACACATACTTACAATTTACATGAAAATAGCCTTCAGGACATACACTATTCTAAATTTCTAATAGGTTGATTGTACCACATTATTTTGGACATTGTGCTCAGCATTGCTTTTCTGAGGCATGGTAGAAGGTGTGTTGCTTTGGGTTAACCCTTATTTAATGATACTCTTGTTGAAGGCAAAAATTTATACTACTTGCAAAGTTTAGCTACTTGCAATTCCAGGTACTTCAACTTCCATCTTTGTCTCGACCAACCATTCGAAAAAAATAATAGAGGCATTGTTGCTCAACACCAGCAACTAGTTTTTTGTTCCAACTCTATACAAGTTGCAATATTATGTATAGCTATGGTTATATTTAAAGTGCATTGCTCATTTGTTTAGCTTTCTGCAATGGATCTTGTGAGCATGGATAAATATGAGTGTTGTTTTTAAAGAAGTAATGCTAGTTTGCTTAGAAATCCTTCATCTTTTATGCACCCAACTGTTCCACAACATCCATATCTTTTGCTTTTTTTTAGCATCACTTTTTATTCTAGTTTATATGATTACAAAGTATATTTATGATGCTTCATTTGACGGACAAAAACGAAGCTCTATAATTGATATTTTTCCTTCCCTTTTCTTGTCATCACATATCATGACAATAATTATATATCATTGCCTCTTCACATATAGACAAAAATATTTATCTCTTCACTGAAGAACAAAGTATTATCCTTATTTGCTACTGATTACAGAATATTATAGAAGATGAAGATGATTTGGAGAAGTGTTATATATGTATGTATGTATATATGTATCACATACAATATTACACAATGTACTAGATGGCTACATTTCATATTTACAATTAGACGAAGTATGGCTGACCCCATGATTTTACTTCTTGTGTTATAGAAATGTTGTACTGGAATACACTATGCAAATTCCATTAAGAGTACAATGTGATTGTTCTTCTCCTTTTTCCTCTTGAGATAGGATGGCAAGGAGAACAAGTTTATGACGAGGCTGGATCGATGCATGAGTGTGCCACTGATTTCCACATCGGAAAGGATAGATAGTAGTAGTTTCTATTAGCTTGATGTTGATCCAATGGATTGATTTTGATGAGTATAAAATATATAGTGTTGCTGGTGGTCCAAACCGAGAACGATTGACACTGCGGTGTGAACGGGGTTCCGTCTGAGTTGTCTTGGTTGGTGTTGGTTGCGCTCCACCTTCCGCCAAGAAACCTGCAAACAAGCCTTGCACCACCACCAGGGTGGTGATGGCCCTCCGACGGTCAAGTCAGAGGAGATTGGAGGAGGAGGAGAGGTGATAATCGCAAGTAAGAGAGTGCTCTGGGAGATATTGCTCACCCCCCCTTTCTCCCCCCAGCCGCATATATACCTGGCTGGGGGGTCTCTCAGGGGGGTTCGTTATCGTGGGGCACGATGGTGTGGCCACTGACATGGCCGTTACAGGGCGTCGTGGAGCAGCACCGGGTACGGCCACGTCAGGGCATAGTGGGGCTCCGCTTTGTACGGCTGATGCAGGAGATCGTGGAGCAGCATCGGATACAGCCGTTGCAGGGAGTAGTGGAGCAGGAGGCCGCGGCGTGCCTCTGGGGAATAGCCTGTCGTTATCAAGAGATCTCCGACTCGGGGTCGGAGCGCTGGATCAAGGGGCAGCCGACTCGGGGTCGGGCTGCGGAGCCGAGGATATCCGACTCGGGGTCGGATTGCTGGATCAAAGGGCAGCCGACTCGGGGTCGGGCTGCGGAGCCGAGGATATCCGACTCGGGGTCGGATTGCTGGATCAAAGGGCAGCCGACTCGGGGTCGGGCTGCGGAGCCGAGGACGTCCGACTCGGGGTCGGAGCGCTGGATCAAAGGGCAGCCGACTCGGGGTCGGGCTGCGGAGCCGAGGATGTCCGACTCGGGGTCGGATTGCTGGATCAAAGGGCAGCCGTAGTCTTCCTGGGCGCGCGTGCCGGTCACGTGGGGCATGGCGGCTTATTTCCCCCGTAACAGTAGCCCCCCACTTCCGAGCCTGGAACCAGAAGGGGAACAGGTGAAGGGAGTGATGTTTCGGGATTGCCGCCGTTCCTCGGAGAGGCGCGCGCGCTTCGAGCTCCCCGCCCTTTTTATGGCGTATGGCGGTTATTGCTGACCTGGCAGTCTGAGGATTTCGGCGGACATCCTTCCTTAATGGTGTCGATTCGCCTTTGGGGCGCGAGCGACCCTTCGGCAGCCAGGCGTCCTCTGGCGTCATCGAGGCGTCACTTGCCTTTCCGCCTATTTAATCGGGGGCCTTTCCCCGTCCGTCTTCTTCTTTACAGATATTTTCAAGTTTCCCCTTTACGCAGCTGTTGCTGCCGTCGGACTGTTCACTTGTTTCTCCTTTGGCGCTCTCGGAGCCGTTCTTACCTCTTTTCCGGTGAGTTTTCCCCATTCTTCTACTTAGGGCTCTCCATACTTTCCCCTCTTATACTAGTGTACTCCAGTCGCTCCGGTCTTTCCCCCCTTCTTGTCCCCGTCCTGACCGTAGGTTTATTGGCCATTAGGAATGGGCGAAGTGAGAGCAGACCAAATTAAGTCGGAGCTGGTCGCCACAGACTTAGACAGACTCGTGGCTCGGTACCACCTTCCCGAGGCCTGCAACGCCACGCTCCCGGGGCCTGAGGAGAGGATGTCCCATCCTCCTCCAGGGAAGATCGCCATCAATGAGGGCATTCTCCAGGCCGGGTTCCGCTTTCCCCCTTCGGACTTGGTCATGCAGGTGCTACGGGGTTTAAGAGTGGCACCGACGCAACTGGTGCCGAACTCGTGGCGGGCCCTGACGGTCTTCCAGGTTCTCTGCCGTATGCACGAGATCCCCGCCACCCTGAATGTTTTTTGGGAGTTCTACAGCCTGAGCGGCCACCCCCAGGACAAAGGGTGGTGGTGCTTCGCAGCGCGGCGAGGATGCGGCCTTGTCAAGGAGGCTCCTACCTCCATTCACAAATGGAAGGAGCGCTTCTTTTTTGTTGATGCAGATCCCTCTTGGGAAATCAGGGCGACCTGGGAGACCCCGATGAAGTCTCCGATCGGCCTATCGAGACTGTCAAGGGAGGAGTCCGATGGCTTGGCCGCCTTGAAGGGGTTGGTTGCCGAGGGCCAGCTCCCCCCGGTGGCCCGCCTTATTTCCGAGGATACTTTGGTGAATGTCGGTCTGAGCTCGGTCCCCACCGACCGTGAGTCCGCCACCGATTCTTTCTTGACTTTTTCTCTTCTTTCGTCCCGTTCTTTCCTTTGGTTTCTCCGTCTCCGACTATCCCGTCCTTTTTGCAGAGATCGACGACGTCATGCGGTCGGTGAAGACAAAGGCTGTTGGTAGGGCGTCCCTGCTGGAAGCAGCCCAGAGGAGGAAACGAGCTCTTCCGAGCGGGGCCCCACCGGCGAAGAAGTCCCGTAAGGAGGTGCCTCCGACGCCGACCGACGAGTCCGGGCCCACCGATCAGGGAGACGTCGTGGGCACGGACCGGCAGCTGACGCTGTATCAGCCCTCCGGTGGTAAGATTGCCGCTACTCCGGAGGTATCATCCGAGCCTGCCCGAGACGGACGGGTCGGACGTGATCGGTCCCCGACCCGGCCTTCGACTCGGTCGGCTCCTGATGACTCGAGGAGGGACGCGCCGAGGCCCCGACCGAGCGGGACCCTATCAATTCCTGGGGTGACCCCCGCCCCGAGCGCGATCGGCCGGACTCTTCCCCAGGCGATGGATAGGGGTAAGGCTGCAGAACCACCGTCCGGCTCTGGGGAGAAATCGGGGTCTGCCTTCACTACCGATGGCGCCCGAAATCTCATCGAAACAGTGCTGCTGGAGAAGGACCGTCGGCGGGTCCGGGAGTTGGAGGTCTCTGACGTTGGGGCTGCCAGCTGTGTCTGTCTCATGTCGGTGAGTGTTCTTCTGGCCGCTTTTCACCATTTATTGGCTCTGTTGTTCTCCGCCTGACTCCCTTATTTTTCCTATTTCTTAGCTCGCCCAGTACATGATCCGTCTGGAGGAGTGCTACAAGGAACAGGCGGGGCTTCTGGCGAAGGCCGAGGACCGGCTGAAAGCAGTGGAAAAGGGAGGCCAGGCTGTGGCAGGCAGGACGACCGGGGACTTCGAGGCGAGGCTCCGGGAGGCCGAAGAGCGGGCACTCGGCTTTGCTGCCCTCGAGAAGCAACTGTTGGAGGCTCAGGAGCAGCTCAAGGTTGCCTCGGGTCTCGAGGGCGAGGTCAAGAAGGCGGATGAGCGGGCCGAGAAGCAGTCCCGGAAGGCTGCCGACTACCGGGAGAGGTGGGAGAAGGCCCAGCGGTCAGCCGACAACGCCCGCAACCGAACCCGGTCTCTTGAAGCTAAGCTGGGCGAATTGGAGTCGGCCTTGGAGAAGTCCCGTGCGAGCGATCAGGAGCTTCATTCGCGCCTGACGGAGGCTGAGGCTGCTCGCATTGCTGCCGAAGCGAAGCACAAGGAGGCTCGGGCTGAGCTGCTGAGGGTCTCCACCGAGGCGGAAGGCCGGATTGTGGCGAAGGTCTTGGAGGCGAAAGCCCAGATTATGGAGCGGGCAGAGGCGGCGCTGGCCGAGAGGAGTGCGGAAATCGGGCGTCAGGCGGTAGAGGCTTATCGCCAGTCCGCCGAGTTCGCTCATGATATGTCGGAGGCAGTACAGACCTATCGTCAGTCCGACGAGTTTGTCCGTGACGCGTCGGACGCGGGGGCCGAAGCCTTTGTCTTAGGCTTCGAGGAGGGCCTGGCAAGGGTGTCGGCTAAGTACCCCGAAGTTGACCTGAGCGAGATCTCCCTTCTCGACTCCTCTCCGGCGCCATTGCCTGTTGGTTCTCCTGCTGCTTCCCTACCTCCTGCGGACGAGCCCGACGTTCCCGACCCGGGAGTTCCTCCAAGCTGACCTCTTGTACCTTTCGTTGTCTTCTTTTTTTTTTGTATACCGGCGTTTTGCCAAATTGTATGGGCCTCGGCCCTGAAACAATGAAAATTAATGCAAGTTGAATGTTTCTTCATCTCGCCTTCGTCCTTCTTTTTCTTTTAACTCTCGGTAGCGTCTTGCTGACTCCTGGCTCCCGAAATTCTTCCGGCGCTAGGCCAGGCATCCGAGGGTTAGGCCTCAGGAAACTCTTCCGGCGCTAAGCCAGGCATCCGAGGGTTGGGCCTCAGGAAATTCTTCCGGCGCTAAGCCAGGCATCCGAGGGTTAGGCCTCGGGAAATTCTTCCGGCGCTAAGCCAGGCATCCGAGGGTTAGGCCTCAGGAAATTCTTCCGGCGCTAAGCCAGGCATCCGAGGGTTAGGCCCCAGGAAATTCTTCCGGCGCTAAGCCAGGCATCCGAGGGTTAGGCCCCAGAAAACTCTTCCGGCACTAAGCCAGGCATCCGAGGGTTAGGCCTCAGGAAATTCTTCCGGCGCTAAGCCAGGCATCCGAGGGTTAGGCCCCAGGAAATTCTTCCGGCGCTAAGCCAGGCATCCGAGGGTTAGGCCCCAGGAAACTCTTCCGGCGCTAAGCCAGGCATCCGAGGGTTAGGCCTCAGGAAATTCTTCCGGCGCTAAGCCAGGCATCCGAGGGTTAGGCCTCAGGAAATTCTTCCGGCGCTAAGCCAGGCATCCGAGGGTTAGGCCTCAGGAAACTCTTCCGGCGCTAAGCCAGGCATCCGAGGATTAGGCCTCAGGAAATTCTTCCGGCGCTAAGCCAGGCATCCGAGGGTTAGGCCTCAGGAAATTCTTCCGGCGCTAAGCCAGGCATCCGAGGGTTAGGCCTCGGGAAATTCTTCCGGCGCTAAGCCGGGCATCCGAGGGTTAGGCCTCAGGAAATTCTTCCGGCGCTAAGCCAGGCATCCGAGGGTTAGGCCTCAGGAAATTCTTCCGGCGCTAAGCCAGGCATCCGAGGGTTAGGCCCCAAGAAATTCTTCCGGCGCTAAGCCAGGCATCCGAGGGTTAGGCCTCAGGAAACTCTTCCGGCGCTAAGCCAGGCATCCGAGGGTTAGGCCTCAGGAAATTCTTCCGGCGCTAAGCCGGGCATCCGAGGGTTAGGCCTCAGGAAATTCCACTCGTTGGTCGACCAAGGCTGGCGCATGCCGAGGCAACTGGTCGGGGCTTCAGGCTAGTCTGCTCCCGGGATGGTCATCGGGTTAGCCTGGCATCCGAGGGCCGAGCCTCGGGACCTTCCACTCGTTGGTCGGCCAAGGCTGGCGCAAGCCGAGGCGACCGGTCGGGGCTTCCGGCTAGTCTGCTCCCGGGATGATCATCGGGCTAGCCAGGCATCCGAGGGCCGTCAAGCCTCAGGAAATTCCGCTCGTTGGTCGGCCAAGGCTGGCGCAAGCCGAGGCGACCGGTCGGGGCTTCAGGCTAGTCTGCTCCCGGGATGATCGTCGGGTTAGCCTGGCATCCGAGGGTTGTCAAGCCTCAGGAAATTCCACTCGTTGGTCGGCCAAGGCTGGCGCGAGCCGAGGCGACCGGTCGGGGCTTCAGGCTAGTCTGCTCCCGGGATGATCGTCGGGTTAGCCTGGCATCCGAGGGCCGAGCCTCGGGACATTCCGCTCGTTGGTCGGCCAAGGCTGGCGCAAGCCGAGGCGACCGGTCGGGGCTTCAGGCTAGTCTGCTCCCGGGATGATCGTCGGGTTAGCCTGGCATCCGAGGGCCGAGCCTCGGAACATTCCGCTCGTTGGTCGGCCAAGGCTGGCGCAAGCCGAGGCGACCGGTCGGGGCTTCAGGCTAGTCTGCTCCCGGGATGATCGTCGGGTTAGCCTGGCATCCGAGGGTCGAGCCTCGGGACATTCCACTCGTTGGTCGGCCAAGGCTGGCGCAAGCCGAGGCGACCGGTCGGGGCTTCCGGCTAGTCTGCTCCCGGGATGATCATCGGGCTAGCCAGGCATCCGAGGGCCGAGCCTCGGGACATTCCACTCGTTGGTCGGCCAAGGCTGGCGCAAGCCGAGGCGACCGGTCGGGGCTTCAGGCTAGTCTGCTCCCGGGATGATCGTCGGGCTAGCCTGGCATCCGAGGGTCGAGCCTCGGGACATTCCACTCGTTGGTCGGCCAAGGCTGGCGCAAGCCGAGGCGACCGGTCGGGGCTTCCGGCTAGTCTGCTCCCGGGATGATCATCGGGCTAGCCAGGCATCCGAGGGCCGAGCCTCGGGAAATTCCGCTCGCTGGTCGTGCGCTTGTCGCTCGCTGCCCGACGGGGTTTCTCCGTGGCCAGCCGCGATCATGTTTCTCCTTTTCTCTAAGCGTTGCCTGGGGGAACACGAGAAGGGCATTAAACGCTAATTAATGCGTTACCTGGGAAATCGGATCGCCAGCTGCTGCTTGCGAGGAGTGTTAGTTGAGCGGCCGCGATACGCGGGTTCTTCGAGGAGGATACGGCCTGGGCGCGAGCGGAGATATGTGGACCTAGGGGTACATGACACCCGGATTGTCCTGCACAAAGAATGCGGTTTAAGGAGAATGACGCTTAGGAAATCGCGGGGAGATACGCCTCGGGAGCCGGAACGGCTCCGGTTTCAATGCGCCTGCATTTATTGGAGCCACCCGCATCGGAACGACCAGGGGGCCGCAGTTTGGCTATAAATACAGGTGCAGGTACGATGGAGTTTGCCAAGCCGGAGCTGTTCAGGTTGCCATGGATCGCGGACCTCCTCCTTGGCATATGACTGAGAGACTCCTGTTGAAGGAAAGGGGAGGCGCTCCCCTTGCGACTTCAGCCAACTAGCCGTTTCATCTGGGATCAACAAGGAGGGTCTTCCCGGCGGAACTCCGCTCTAGGCGTTTCATCCGGGATCACATCTCCCCTCCTTGAAGTTCAGCCTCCCGATTGAGCTCTGCACCAGACGCTCAGTCCGGGACCGCGCCTCCATATGCTCTTCCCCCTCGAATTCCTTCTCTTTCCTACCACTGGGGAGGATGGGAATATCCTTTGGAGGCGGCGTTCCCCTGGGGGCAGCGGGAGCTTCTTCTGCGGCGGCTCCTCGTCTTTTTGGTGAGGTGCTGGATGGCGCCTCCGGTTAGAAGCACCCACTTCCGGTGGGATTGCAGCTGCTTTGGGTTGAGGGTTTGGGATCCTCGGTCCTCAGCTCCACGGATTCTCCACCTCTTCTTTGCTTTCTTTACTCCCTAATTCCCCTCTGGGAATTCCTTGTAATCACACGAGCATGCCATTGTAACCAGAAATTATTGAAATGAAAAGTGTTGCACCTTTTCAAATTGTCTTTCTGGCCTTGTTGTTCTACTGGTAATACATCCGCAGGTTAGCGGAATTCCAGCCCCTTGGAATTTCTCGGCCATCTAGGGCTTCCAACTGGTAGGAGCCAGGTCGGTTTACCCAACGAACTTTATACGGGCCTTCCCAATTCGGCGCTAGCTTCCCACCTTCCGTAGGTTGAGATGCCTTAGCTCGCCTCAGCACCAGATCTCCAATTCTGAAAAGCTTCGGTCGGACTTTGGAGTTGTAATATCGGGCCACCCTCCGCTGATACATTGCCATCCGAACCTGCGCCATTTCCCTTGCTTCTTCCAAGAGATCCAGGTTCCCTCGGAGTTGCTCCGAGTTGGCCTCGGGTCGGTGTGCGGCTACCCGAGGTGAGGGAAGTCCGAGCTCTACGGGGACAACGGCTTCCGTGCCATAGGTTAGGCTGAAAGGCGTCTCCCCGGTAGGAGTCCGATGCGTGGTCCGATACGCCCAAAGGACATTCTCGAGTTCCTCGACCCAAGCTTGCCCCGTCCGTCCGATCCGCGCTTTGATACCTTGGAGGATTGTCCGATTTGTGACCTCGGCCTCGCCGTTGGTTTGGGGATGCGACACGGACGTGAACCGATGTTCGATCCCGAACTCCTCGCAGAAGTCTCGGAAATGCTTGTTATCAAACTGTCGACCGTTATCCGAGATGAGGACCCGAGGTACCCCAAATCGGACAATGATGTTCTTCTTTACGAACTTCCGGACTTGCGCCTCCGTGATGGTGGCCAGTGGCTCTGCCTCCACCCACTTGGTGAAGTAGTCGATGGCGACAATCAAAAATTTCCGCTGGGCCGAAGCGATGGGGAATGGTCCGAGGATATCCATTCCCCACTGTGCAAAGGGCCAGAGGGCGGTGATTGGCGCCAAGGGAACAGAGGGGACTCTCTGGATGTTGGCGTGGCGCTGGCAGGCGTCGCATTTCCGTACGTGATCCTTTGAGTCTTCCAATAAGGTCGGCCAATAGTAGCCTTGCCTCATGATCTTATGTGCCAGGGACCTAGCCCCCAGGTGCGATCCGCAGATGCCTTCGTGGACTTCGCTGAGGGCGTAAGCCGCTTCCGAAGGGCGGAGGCACCTTAAGAGGGGGGCGGTGAACGAGGTCCGATACAGCCTCCCTTCGTAGAGTACGTAGTGGGCGGACTTCATAACAAGTCGCCGAGCTTGATCTTCATCTTCGGGGAGGATCCCTTCGGCGAGGTAAGCTACAAGCGGGTCCATCCAAGATGGTTCCGGACCAATTGCCATTACCGCTTCAGCCTCGCCGATGCTCGGGGCATCTAGGGTCTCCAGGTATATCGCCCTTGACAAGTTGTGTGCCTCAGCGCCCACCAAGCGGGACAACCTGTCGGCCCTAGCATTTTCGCTCCTTGGGACCTGCTGAATGTCAATACTGCCGAGGTCGGGAATGAGTGCTTGCACCTTCCGGACGTAGCTCTGCATGGTCGGGCTCCGTGCCTCGAACTCCCCTTGAACCTGCCCGACCACCAGCTGGGAGTCGGTGAAGACCTTCAGACGCCGGATGCCGAGCTCCTTGGCGAGTTTGAGTCCCGTGACTAGGGCCTCGTACTCCGCCTCATTGTTGGTCACTGGAAATCCGAACCTCAAGGCATACTCGGCTATCACTCCATCGGGATTGGTAAGGACCAGCCCAGCCCCTCCACCTTCAGGGTTCGACGACCCGTCAATGTGGAGCGTCCAGATCGGGAGATCGAGGCTGGGTGTTTCCGGCGGCCTAGGTTCCGCCTCCTGCACAGTGCACTCAGCGAGAAAGTCCGCGAGCACCTGGGCCTTGATGGCGGGCCGGGGCTGGTAGCGGATGTCGAACTCACCAAGTTCTACTGCCCACTTCACCAGCCGTCCCGCATTCTCAGGATTGCTGAGGATCTGCCGCAGTGGTTGATCGGTCAAAAGGGTGACAGAATGAGCCTGGAAATAGGGGCGAAGCCTCCTGGTCGCAGTCAGCAGCGCGAAGGCGATCTTTTCAGCCTTCGTGTACCGCATCTCGGCATCCCGGAGGACTCGGCTGGTGTAGTACACGGGCTTCTGAAGTTTTGCCTCTTCCCGAACCAGTACTGCGCTGACTGCGGTTGGGGAGACCGCCAGGTAAAGGTAGAGCATCTCCCCCTCTTGCGGCTTGGACAGCAGGGGAGGAGACGCCATGTACTCCTTGAGCTGGTCGAACGCCACTTGACATTCAGCCGTCCAGAGGAAGTCTTTCGGGCGCTTCAACACCTTGAAGAACGGTTGGCAGCGTTCGGCCGATTTTGCCACAAATCGTCCGAGCGCGGCGACCCTCCCAGCGAGCTCCTGAACCTCCTTCACTTTGGTCGGAGGGGACATATCTTGGATGGCCTTGATTTTGTCCGGGTTGGCCTCGATCCCCCGCTGGTTGACAATGAAGCCGAGGAACCTCCCGGCCGAAGCACCAAAGGCGCACTTCGCTGGGTTTAGCTTCATACGAAACTTCCGCAAGGTGGCGAAGGTCTCCTCCAGATCCGCAATGTGCTGATCCGCATGGCGGCTCTTTACCAGCATATCGTCCACGTACACCTCCATGTTCCGGCCGATCTGCTCCTTGAAGATTTTATTGACGAGGCGCTGGTAAGTAG
The DNA here is from genome assembly GCF_009389715.1 of Phoenix dactylifera. Classification (NCBI taxonomy): domain Eukaryota; kingdom Viridiplantae; phylum Streptophyta; class Magnoliopsida; order Arecales; family Arecaceae; genus Phoenix; species Phoenix dactylifera. The sequence goes on from NW_024068084.1 coordinate 167,249, forward strand.
CGCCAGCGTTCTTCAGACCGAAGGGCATTACCTTGTAACAGTACAGCCCCCTGTCTGTTATGAAGGCCGTTTTCTCCTCGTCCTGTGGAGCCATCATTATTTGGTTGTAGCCGGAGAAGGCGTCCATGAAAGACAGCAGCTGATATCCGGAAGTCGCGTCGACCAGTTGGTCTATTCGCGGAAGCGGAAAGCTATCCTTGGGGCACGCCTTGTTCAGGTCGGTGTAGTCGACGCACATCCTCCACTTCCCGCTCGCCTTCCGGACAAGTACGACATTTGCCAGCCACTCGGGGTAGCTCACTTCCCTTATGAAGCCTGCCTCCAAGAGTTTGTCTACCTCCTGGTCGACCACCCGGATCCGATCCGGGGCACAGTGTCTCTTCTTTTGCTTTACTGGTCGGTGGGTCGGGTCGACGTTGAGGGCGTGAGAAATGACCTCCGGGTCGATCCCAGGTACATCGGCCGCCGACCAGGCAAACACATCAGCATTGGCTCGGAGAAATTCCACTAACCGGAGCCGAGCTTCCAAGTCGAGGTTGGCACCGACCCGGACCGTGCGGTCCGGGCGGCCTTCTTCGAGGGGAACTTCGATTACGCCCTCGGCCGGCTCCCCGTGCCGCAAGGCCACTTCGTCTCTGGCGTCAAGGGACTCGACGCTTAGGGCCTCCATGGGCTTCTTCCCTTTGAGAGTTGCTAGGAAACACTGCCGTGCGGTTGGTTGGTCACCTCGGACCTCTCCAATCCCGGCCGCCGTGGGGAACCGCATGAGCAAATGGTAGGTAGAAACCACCGCGCGAAGGGCGTTCAGTCCGGGTCGTCCGAGGATAGCGTTGTAGGCCGAGGGGACACGGACGACCAAGAACCCGAGTCGCACCGTGGCTTCTGCGGGTGCAACGCCCGCAGTCACAGGCAGCTCAATGACACCTTCGGCCGAGATAGCGTCTCCAGTGAATCCTATGAGGGGGGTGGATGTTTTGTGCAACAATTGTCGGGACAAGCTCATCTTTTGGAAGGCCTCGTAATACAAAATATCAGCTGAGCTTCCACTATCCACAAGAACACGCCTTACATCATAGTTCGCCATAGTGAGAGAGATCACTATGGCGTCATCGTGGGGAGTCTGAACCCCCTTTACATCTTCATCACAAAAAGCGATTACATTTCCGACCCGCTGCCTCTTCGCGACGGCCACTCCTGATGCTTCCGCCGAGCCCCCTGCGTTCCTCACGGGCCGAGAGCAGCCCCCAGTGATGGTGTGGATCACTCCCGCAACGGGTCGATTCGGCTCCCGAGGCTCCTGAGGGGCCGGGTCGGCCGGACGCGGGTCTGCCGGGGGACGTCGGTCGTTTACATATCGACCGAGACGCCCTCGGCGAATGAGAGCCTCGATCTCGTCCCGAAGCTGGAAGCAGTCTTCGGTATCGTGGCCGTGGTCTCGGTGGTACTCACAGTACGCCCGAGAAGGCCTCCTCCCAGGGATCTTCTTCATCTGCCTCGGGACCGGGAGGTCCTCCCGCCCCTTGACCTCCATGAGGATCTGGGCCCGGGGGGCCAGGAGTGGGGTGTACCGGTTGAAGCGTCGGTGCGGAGAACGAGGGCGTGTGGCGCCGTGGTTCCTTGCTGGTGACGGGCTTCTGCGCCGGCGTTGAGGCGTCGGGCTCCTCCTCTGGGGTGCCTCTTTTCGCCTTTTCTTCCCGGGCTTTAGAGGGGCCTCGGCGGCCTCCTTGTTCCGGTGGGAGGCTGCCTCCTCGGCGTCTGCATACTGGTTTGCCCGAGATAACAGCTTCGGGAAGCTCCGCGGCAGGCGTTTGTCCAGGGAGAAGGTGAGTCTGCCCTTCCGGAAGCCACGCTTCAGGGCTGAGAGAGCCACTTCCTGGCTCAGATTCCGGACCTCCAGTGTAGCCTTGTTGAAGCGGGTGAGATAATCCCGCAGGCTTTCTCCCTCGTTTTGCCGGACATCAAAGAGGGAGTCGGAGACCAGTCGCCGCCTGCTACTGACGGCGAAATGGCTGATGAAGAAGCGGGTGAACTGGTTGAAGGACTGGATGGAGTTAGCCTCCAGGCCGGCGAACCATGCCCTTGCCGGGCCACGGAGGGTCGCCGGGAAGGCCTTGCAGAGGAGCGGATCCGATGCTCCATGGAGGAGCATAAGAGTCCTGAAACTCTCCACGTGGTCCCGCGGGTCCGCCGCCCCGTCGTAGGGTTCGATCGCCGGCATTTTGAACCCCGGCGGGTTCGGGGTCCGCAGGATCCTCGAGGCAAGCGCCGGCTGGGAGGAGATCTCCAAGTCAGCGAAGGGATCTTTGGAGTGGCCCTTCAGGACCTGGAGTTGTCTGTGGAGATCGTCCACCCGCCGGTCCAGGGAGCGCGACCGGTGGGTGGGGGACAAGGAGCGGCGCGAGGGGGACCGACTGGAGTGCGGGCCCCTCGAGGACTGGGGTGTCTGAGAACGCGCCCGGGTCCGCCTCTCGTACCCCGCACAGCTCCGATGAGAAGGTCCTGGCAGAATGGACCGCACTCGAGAATCCTCCTCGCGCCGGCGCTCCTCTCCATGGGAGAGGAAGGAGCGCGGGTTGTGAGGAAGAGGCGAGTGCTCGGGGGGCAGCGGCTCCTGAGCCCGTTGCGGCACCCGAGAGATCACACCCTGCAGATTCTGCACTGCCTCCGCGAGGGTGCGAACCTGCTGGGCTAGCTGGTCGAACTGAGCAGCTTCGACCGTCTGAATGGGAGAAGGGGCGGTGGAGTGCTGCTGAGAGTGCGTTGGGGACGCAGCAGCCTCTCGGCCGGAGGCGCGAGAGGCTCCGCGACCGGAAGCATTGGAAGCTCCACGACCACCTCGCCGTGCCATTACGATCGTTCTAAGATTCGTCCCTTCCTCTAGCGCCAACTGTTGCTGGTGGTCCAAACCGAGAACGATTGGCACTGCGGTGTGAACGGGGTTCCGTCTGAGTTGTCTTGGTTGGTGTTGGTTGCGCTCCACCTTCCGCCAAGAAACCTGCAAACAAGCCTTGCACCACCACCAGGGTGGTGATGGCCCTCCGACGGTCAAGTCAGAGGAGATTGGAGGAGGAGGAGAGGTGATAATCGCAAGTAAGAGAGTGCTCTGGGAGATATTGCTCACCCCCCCCTTTCTCCCCCCAGCCGCATATATACCTGGCTGGGGGGTCTCTCAGGGGGGTTCGTTATCGTGGGGCACGATGGTGTGGCCACTGACATGGCCGTTACAGGGCGTCGTGGAGCAGCACCGGGTACGGCCACGTCAGGGCATAGTGGGGCTCCGCTTTGTACGGCTGATGCAGGAGATCATGGAGCAGCATCGGATACAGCCGTTGCAGGGAGTAGTGGAGCAGGAGGCCGCGGCGTGCCTCTGGGGAATAGCCTGTCGTTATCAAGAGATCTCCGACTCGGGGTCGGAGCGCTGGATCAAGGGGCAGCCGACTCGGGGTCGGGCTGCGGAGCCGAGGATATCCGACTCGGGGTCGGATTGCTGGATCAAAGGGCAGCCGACTCGGGGTCGGGCTGCGAAGCCGAGGATATCCGACTCGGGGTCGGATTGCTGGATCAAAGGGCAGCCGACTCGGGGTCGGGCTGCGGAGCCGAGGACGTCCGACTCGGGGTCGGAGCGCTGGATCAAAGGGCAGCCGACTCGGGGTCGGGCTGCGGAGCCGAGGATGTCCGACTCGGGGTCGGATTGCTGGATCAAAGGGCAGCCGTAGTCTTCCTGGGCGCGCGTGCCGGTCACGTGGGGCATGGCGGCTTATTTCCCCCGTAACATATAGTATAATACTAATTGTGTTGTTGGAGTAGTAATTTGTTTTATAGAAAGCTCAATGAGGTTGAAAGGTTAGAAAAATATGCAGAAATTTTTTGAAGAGTTTTGTAGCAGATGAGTCGACCCTAAAGAATCATAAGTCAACTCTTGTTGAGCACGAGTCGACTCCAGAATAGCCGCATATAAAAAATAGAAAGCAATGAAACTAGCCCTCTCGCGAGTCGGCCCTAATAGATCACAAGTTGACCTTAGTAGATCACAAGTCGACTCTAAAGTTAGATGAGTCAACCCCACAGTAAGCATAGGAGAAAGATAGACCGTAGTAAAAATGAGCAATTTCTCGAGTCGACTCATCGGTACCGGACAATAGTAACGGCTATTTTTTTGCAAAACCAGAACGACCATATTCACTCTCAATAGCTATTTCAACCTCTCTAATAGCTAGAAATATCTTTCAACTAATTTTTGAAGATATAAATGCATGGAAATATCCAAGGGATACAAGAGGAAGAAAGGAGATTAAGGATAATAAGTGGATGAGGTAAAGGAGAAGGAATACAAAGTTAATCACTACTTTTAGAGCTTCAACTTGAGGATCAATTTAAGAAGTGACTATTCAAAGCCTCCACCCACTTGAAATAGAGCTTCCAAATGTTTAGAGAGAGCTTTAACTGTCAATCATTGAGAGCAAGTAACAAAGAGAAAGAAAAGGAGTTGAATAGTATTCACCAAGATTCCAACTTTTAGAGCAATCAAACTTGAGCTGCAACAGCATTAATCCAACCTCTATAGAGGTCATTTTGTATATATTTTCTGTCACGACCCCCGCCCCGTTCCCGGCGGGCCGCCGCGACAGTCCTAGGGTGCGGGTAGGCATATGGCCACCAGCCACCACGTAGAACCCTACTACCTATCAATCATCAATAATTTCTGAAAAATTTTGGCATGATGCATGCACAAAATGATCACCTTTCCTATGGTGACCTGTCAGGATTATCTCATTACATACAACAACGCTACCTGTCAGAGCAGCAATTACATAACCTGTCACATAACGAACCTGGACAATATATATCAATACATCATCACAGGCATATAACTCAACTGTATAAAAATCTAGTTCCCATTCCATCCATGGTCAAACCCATATCCACAACAGGATCTATGACTGTAACTATATACTAAATACAACAGAAGATTTATAATACACCAAAAGGGTATAAACCTCTATCTACATTATACTATACTATGGAGCGGCACAGCTAGCAGGCAATCTCTAACCCTGCTCTTCTCTATACAATACCTGCCCTGCAATCAAAAACACCAAACTGGGAAGTGAGTATATGAATACTCAGTGAGTGGAGTAGAGAGTACTATGCACATGAGACAGAATATAATCATGGCTCGAGATGAAATCTCAAGATCAATAACAACATGAACACGAACTCAACATAGAGAATATGGAGTAAATCATCAATATCACCACAATCAATATCAACTCATCTGAAGCATATATGGAATAATCAAGTAAACATATATGCTACTCATGAATATGCTCAACAGATCATAATGCTGGAACATACAAATCAGGTGTTAATATGCTGAAATCATCACTAGACAGCTGTCGGGAGGTGGGTTTTACGCCCCAGACGAACCAGCAACAACTCCCTACTGTCACATGCATATGCAGGATAAGACACCATATCGATAATGTAAATGTTAGACAGCTGTCGGAAGGTGGGTTTTACGCCCCAGGCGAACCAGCAACAACTCCCTACTGTCACATGCATATGCAGGATAAGATACCACACTAATCATGTAAATACCGGCCAGTATCCAGAACAGAAATCCATCTCACATCTACATACTAAACGGCACCTCGCGGGAATTCTACATCCGCGAAAAGCCATACTGCACCTCGCGGGGTCTTACTATGCCCGGCGGCAAGCAGAATATAAGTCGTAGGACCGGCCGATCCTACGCCTAGGGCCGTGTCCCCCCTATGAAGGGACTGGGCTCCGCCCACCCAGAAGGCTACTATGTGCACAAAGGCCGATGTTCAACCCCATCGACTATAGGTGTCCTGCAGATACTGCCAAGCCATGCATAAATGCCATAATGCACCCTCCCAATACTCTACTAAAAAGGAGCATAATTAAGACTACCACTCACTCGGCCACGACCCAATTATAACTAACATCAGAGTTGGGAGTGAGGAATCATGGGAGTACAATGCAACTCAATATACCATGAGAAGGGCTCTACAAGTCTTTGAAATAGAGAAAATGAAATCAATTTACAAAAGAAGTTATTTCACAATTCAGATCCAATTTAATTACTCATAAAGGAGTATAATCAAAGCTACCACTCACAAGTCTTTGAAATAGAGGAAATGAAATCAATTTACAAAAGAAGTTATTTCACAATTCGAAATTAATTTGATTACTCATCAACCCCTCGTAATTCCTCTCAATGTTCCCTCAAATGCATGTACAGAATAATTAAGCATAGAGAATCAAGATTATAGAGGAATCTACTACAACAATTAATCAATAAGCTCAGGTGGAATCAAGTCATACTTGGCAACATGCATGAAAATGAATAAGGAATGTGCTCATGGTGCAAAGTACAAGCTCCCACTCACCTGTCAATCTGGCACAGCCCTGATACGCCTCCAAAATCTACAGCTGGCAGTGGGGAACTTCTTCCTCTTGTTCCCTAGCTTCTTGCCCAACTGATACATGCATTTACAATATATTTAGTTTTGTATCAAGGGCTATAATCTACGTGCCAATTATAATATAGGGGACTTTAATTGTTTCAACTCTCCCGTTCCCTAAATCTTTTCTTTTCTTTCTTTTTTTCTTTTTCTATTAATTAACTCACCATTTATGTGTATTAGGGACTCCCTTGCATGAGTACAAGGTCTCCCTTAGCCTAATCTAGGCTTAATACCCTATTTTGGCATAAAATTTCTTATTTTCCCACCCGGATGAACAGTAACCCGGACCGATAGCCGGTTACGTCATCCTGGGTTTGATCCACTTTCTAAACTCCAGATTTGATGAAATTTTTACCTAACATTCTACACTCATAGGGAATTCTAAAGAGTAACATGCATTGCTATCGGAGGTCGTTTGGCCCCCTAAATAATTCGCCGAAGTTGGAACTTCGACACAGTTTTTCCGTAGTGCCGGAAAAATTTGTCAAAATCCGATTCTTCCTCTTTTAACCGCCTCTACAACCCTTATCCGACCCCTCTAGACTATATCCACCCTTTGTATAGCCTAATGTCATCAAAAGACTAGATAGGGATGGATATTTACCTTTTTCTTTTTGGAAATCGAGGTCCTTGCTTAGAGGGGAAGGAGATCTATGTTTTTTCCTTCAGCTGGAAGTGCAACCGGAATCTCCTTCCTTTCCCTTTTCTTCTTTTTCTTCCTCTTTCTTTCTTCCTTTCCTTCCCTCTTCTTCTTTTTTTTTCCTCCCTGTCACCTGAGAACCCCTCCCTTTCTTCTCTCGGTTTCATTCCAAAAGCCACAGTAAACCCCCCTTTAAATCACATCAAAGCACTATTCACCCTTTTTTAATATTATTAAATTCCCATTTTGCCCCTAACACTTCAACATATCTACAACTATGCCATTATCTTTTGATTCCTTCCAATTTTACCCCTTATATCAATTTTAAAGGACTATTCTATCCCTTTTTATATAAAAAAAATTTTGGGGTTATTACATCCTCCCCTCCTTATATAAAATTCGTCCTCGAATTTAAAAGAGTAAATTACCTGATTACTCAAAGAGGTGAGGGTATTTGCTCTTCATACTTTGCTCCGACTCCCAAGTGCATTCTTCAACATTGTGCCGGTGCCATTGGACCTTTACCATACATATTTCCTTATTTCTCAGCTTTCTGATCTGAGTATCAAGAATAGCGACAGGAAGTTCTTCATAAGAAAGATCTTCTTCTACTGTAACTTCCTGCACTAATAACACATGAGATGGATCCGGCACATACTTCCGGAGCATAGATATATGGAATACTGGATGCACATGGCTGAGGTTTGGAGGCAGTGCTAATCTGTAAGATACATTGCCAACTTTATCTAATATCTCAAAGGGGCCAATGTATCTGGGACTAAGCTTGCCCCTCTTTCCAAACCTCATTACCCCTTTCATAGGAGAGATCTTTAAGAAAACATGATCTCCCGTGCCAAACTGCACATCTCTCCTTCTGACATTTGAGTAGCTCTTCTGCCTACTGAACACTGTCCTCAACCTTTCCTGTATCATTGGCACTTTTTCTGATGTCTCTCTGATCAAATCTGGTCCTTCTAGGTGCTTCTCTCCAAACTCAGACCAGCACAAGGGAGATCTACATTTCCTTCCATAAAGTGCCTCATAAGGTGCCATACCAATAGTGGAGTGATAACTGTTATTATATGCAAACTCCACTAAAGGTAAGTATCTGTCCCAGGTACCTTTGAAATCCAGTACACACATTCTGAGCATATCCTCGAGGGTTTGAATAGTCCTCTCTGATTGCCCATCTGTCTGAGGGTGAAATGCTGTACTGAAATCAAGCTGAGTTCCTAATGCCTCATGGAGTTTCTGCCAAAATCTAGAGGTAAACTGTGAACCTCTATCTGATATAATAGAAATTGGCACTCCATGCAGAGATACTATTTTATTCACATATATTTCGGCATACTGAGCTACTGAATATGTGGTTTTCACCGGTAGAAAATGGGCTAATTTTGTCAATCTATCCACAATCACCCAGATGGAATCATATCCTTTTTGTGTTCTGGGCAGCCCGACCACAAAATTCATAGTTATCCTTTCCCATTTCCACTCGGGCAAAGGTAACTCTTGCAAAAGCCCTGTTGGCTTCTGATGTTCAAATTTCACTTGTTGACAAGTCAAACAAGAAGCCACATATTTGGCCACATCCCTTTTTAATCCGTTCCACCAATATATGCCTTTGATATCATGATACATTTTGGTGGAACCAGGATGAATGCTATAGGGAGTATTGTGTGCTTCATGCATAATCCTCTGTCTCAGATCTTCCACATTTGGCACACATAGCCTACTGCCACACCTCAACATTCCATCTACAATCTGAAACCTTTCTGACTGTCCTGATTGCACTTCTCCTTTCAGTTTCACAAGGATTGGATCTAAATCCTATGAAACTTTGATTTCATCTATCAACCTCGGTTTCACCTGAAACTGTGCAATCAAAGGACGAACCTCTAATAACTCAAAAGATAGTCCCTGAGCAAATAAATCTGCCAGATCTCTAACTATCTCTCTCCTCTGGATGGAGATGTGAGATAAACTGCCCATTGACTTCCGGCTTAATGCATCTGCTACTACATTAGCCTTGCCCGGATGATACAGGATTTGGCAGTCATAATCCTTCAACAGCTCTATCCATCTCCTCTGTCTGAGATTCAAATCTCTTTGCTGCTGAATGTACTGGAGGCTTTTATGATCAGTATATATTTCACATTTCTCACCATATAAATAATGCCTCCATATCTTTAATGCAAATATGACAGCAGCCATTTCCAAGTCATGAGTGGGATAGTTTACTTCATGCTTTCTTAGCTGTCTGGATGCATATGCAATCACCTTGCCATTCTGCATCAACACACATCCCAATCCCACTTTAGAAGCATCATAGTAGACTACAAACCCGCCTGTATCTGTGGGTAGAGTCAAAACTGGAGTTGATGTGAGGCAATCTTTCAGCTTCTGGAAGCTCTGTTCACAAGAATCTGTCCAAGTGAACTTAACCTGCTTCCGAGTCAGCTTTGTTAATGGGGTAGCTATTTTTGAAAAGTCCTTTACAAACTTCCTATAGTACCCAGCCAGACCCAGAAAGCTCCTGATTTCTGTTACATTTGTTGGTCTCGGCCAATCCATAACTGCCTCAATCTTCTTGGGATCCACCCTGATTCCTTCCTTACATATTATGTGTCCCAAGAATCCAACTTCTTGTAGCCAGAACTCACATTTGGTAAGTTTGGCATACAGTTCATGTTCTCTCAAGGTTTGTAGTGCTATCCTCAAATGCTCTTCATGATCAGCCTGACTCTCAGAATATATGAGGATATCATCTATAAAGACTATCACAAATCTGTCAAGATAGGGTTTAAAGACCCTATTCATCAAATCCATGAATGCTGCTGGGGCATTTGTCAGCCCAAATGGAAGCACTAGAAACTCATAGTGCCCATATCTCGTTCTGAATGCAGTCTTCAATATATCTTCCTTTCTGATTTTTAACTGATGATACCCAGACTGCAGATCAATCTTCGAGAAGTACCCAGCCCCTTGTAATTGATCAAACAGGTCATCTATCCTGGGAAGTGGGTATCTATTTTTGATGGTCACTTTATTCAGCTGTCTATAATCTATACATAATCTCAGCGACCCATCCTTCTTCTTCACAAACAGAACTGGGGCACCCCATGGTGATGTACTGGGCCTAACAAACCCCTTGTCTAGCAGATCCTGCAACTGCACCTTCAACTCCCTCAGCTCTATAGGTGCCATACGATAGGGAGCAATCGATATAGGGTTTGTACCAGGAAGAAGTTCAATACTGAACTCAATTTTTCTATCAAGTGGCAATCCTTGTAATTCTCCTGGAAATACATCAGGATACTCCCTAACAACTGGAATCTGCTGCAAATCCACAGACTCTACCTGGGTGTCCATCACATAAGCTAGATAGCTTTGACACCTCTTTCTCAGCAGCCTCTTTGCTTTTACTGCAGACACCAAATTCATTGGGATCTCACTCCTGACCCCTTGATATGTAAATGATGCGGTTGGATCCACTAGACCGCCTCGGACTTAATCATTTGGTTATTTTTGCTTTTGAGTCCTTGATGCTAATTTTATTTCAGCATAGCCTTGCTCGGGTTAGCCGACTTGGCCTTTATTAGAGTCGCTTTGGGTTTAGTTGTTTCTTGAATTCAATTAGATCAAGTCAAGTTAAGGGGTCAGGTAGCCACCTATAAATAGATGTGGTGAGCACCTATTTCAGTATGCAAAAATTAATTGAAAGGCTTTTGCCCTAGCTCTCTTCCCTTCTCTCTTCTCTTCTTGCGACGCCTTCCCCCTCTCCCTAGGCCGCCGTCCAAGGCCGCCGCCCCCTCCTTCATCCGGCTGCACCACCTCTGTCCCGAGAGGCCAGCCACCTTCTCCCTCTTCTTCCTCTCCTCCTTGATCCCTTCCAGCCTCTACAAACAACTCCATCCCGTCGGATTTTCAGCCCATCCTTCCCTATGCAGTCATCAGTCGGAGGCTGATATCTCAAGATCCCGACATCATCTCTAGACCCACGACCTACCGCTGGAAAGCTAACGCGGAGATCTACAACATATCCAATATTGTGATTGATCTGACGGACGGATCTTCAGAAATTATGTCTACAATCAGGTTGGAACCACCCTTTCAGAAATCAAGAAGAGTCAAGAATCTTGAGATACGGATCAAATTCTATCGGATCGCATCAATTTGGTATCAGAGCAGTTCAATCCTTGGCCTTGGAAGATGGTGAACACCCGCTCTACAACCTCGAAGCAGCAAGAAGCGGCATCTTCAAAGGGCATCGACCTACATCAAGAAGGCTCGCGATCACCCGCGGCCTCGGCGGACCTGAGACCCGATCTTGATTCCACCGACCGTCTCTTAGAGTTCTTGCGTGGGAATCAAACAACTATGCAGCAGAGCCAACAACAATTGATGGAGAAGATGGATACCACGCAACGCCATATCGAGATGATGTTGCAACTATTGCTAAATCAGCGGCAAGAAACTCCACCGGGGGGAGCTCCGCGTCGGACCCGGGTGGAATCTCCGGCCCCTACCCGTGGACGACCAGGACGGAGGGGACCCCCTCCTCGTGAGCCTCTCCTTTCCAACCCACCAGAGGAGATGCGGCTGGACCAAGGAGAAGATCGACCTAGACCTCGACCCGAGCTCATACCGATTGGCGCACGCGCTAGGGCTCGGGGGATGAGCCCGATTGGCATCGACGACGGGTCGGATATGGAGGATGATCCCATCCAGAATTTTCAGATGAGGAACCAGCGTGTGGGAGAGTACCCATGCCGAGGATATGAACGAGATCGGGACCGTAATGGAGATCGAGAGGGAGGAAATCACGGACTGACTCTTAGGCTGAAATTTCCCAAGTTTAAAGACGGCGATCCTCTCGATTGGGTGTATCGAGCTGAGCGGTTCTTTCACTACCATGGCACAGCAGAGGACCAAAAGGTATTGATCTCATCTTTTCACCTAGAAGAGACCGCCCTGCGATGGTTTCAAACCGCCGACCGAGCCCGACCTTTCAACGGTTGGGAGGATTTTTCTGCAGCAATTTGTCGGCGTTTCGGCCCTACCGAGTACGATGACTTCCAGTCTATGCTATCAAGGGTCACCCAAAAGACTACTGTTAGAGCCTTTCAAGAGGAGTTTGAGAGGATCAGCAACCGAGTGGTGGGGTGGAGCGACTCCGCGCTGAAAAGCGTATACCTCGGAGGACTTTGTGTCGACATTCAAGCCGAGGTGAGGACTTTGCGGCCACAATCTCTGGAGGATGCCTTTGCCTTGGCCCTAATGGTGGAAGAGAAGATCAAGACCACTCGATCAGCGGCACGGGGCAGCTGGACCAACCCCCGGGCCGGCCAAACCGCAGGGGGCTCCATCGGCCAGCCGAGAGCGCCGACGGTTGCAGCAGCCAACACAGGGCCGAGGACCCCTCTTCGCTTGTCAGGTGACGTCAAGAGGGTTGAGCGTCCATCCGGGAGGACCTTGACACCAGCACAAGTGGAGGAACGTCGAGCAAAAGGCCTATGTTTCCGCTGCGACGAGAAATTTACACCGGGACACCGGTGTGTGCGGCCCGTCGGAGCGGTGATGTTGATCGACGGATTGGAGGACGAGGCCATGGCTGAAGATGGTGATGAGGTTGCTGAGGATGAGCCCCAAGATTTAGAGGCCAAGGAAGAGGACGTGCCACCTCAGATTTCATTGCATGCCTACTCTGGATCGGCGACACCAAAAATGCTACGCGTGGACGGCATGATCAAAAGACGTGTGGTGCGTATCCTCATAGATACGGGCAGCACCCACAATTTTTTGGATGAGAGGCTCGTCAAACAGATCGGTCTCATAGCAAAGCCGACATTGGTCTTCGACGTGGCATTGGGTGACGGAGCCACGTTGAGGGCGGAGGGCATATGCCGAGGCATCACTTTGACGATCCAGGGCAGCCAATTCAAGCTCGATCTCTATCCGTTGGCATTACGAGGAGCTGATTTGGTCCTTGGTACGCAGTGGCTGCAGAGTCTTGGCCCAGTTACATTCGACTTCGCCGAGATGTGGGTGACTTTCAGACAGAGCGGATGGCGAGTTAGATTGGATGGCATTCGGCCTAGCCCAAGGGCTACACTTCAGCCCCTAGTCGGCTTGCCCGGACCCGACGCGCACAGCTACTTGATGCAGCTCTTACCTCTGTCGACGGAGACCACGACGGAGGCAGGTATACCTACTGATTTGGCTGCTCTCTTACCGGGGTTCGCAGATTTATTTGAGGAGCCTCATGGTCTTCCACCCGAGAGGGAGCACGATCATCACATAGAGATTGTACCGGGAGCAGAACCGGCGATGTGAGGCCTTACCGCTACCCGCACGTTCAGAAGGAGGAGATCTCAAAGATGGTACGAGAGATATTGGAGAGCGGCATCATTCAGCCCAGTAGAAGCTCATATTCATCGCCGGTGCTGCTGGTACATAAGAAGGACGGGACGTGGCGATTCTGCGTTGACTACCGGGCACTTAGCGCGATCACCGTTAAGGACCGATATCCGATTCCAGTCATCGAGGAGCTGTTGGATGAGCTTGCTGGTGCGGAATACTTCAGCAAACTTGATCTTCGTGCCGGATACCACCAGATCCGTGTCAGGCCCGAAGATGTGCACAAGACGGCGTTTCGGACACACGATGGCCATTATGAGTTCCGGGTGATGCCGTTCGGCCTCACCAATGCACCAGCGACATTCCAGGGGCTCATGAATGACATATTCAGACCATTACTACGACGGTATGTCCTTGTATTCTTCGATGACATACTGGTTTACAGTCGTTCATGGCAGGAGCACCTAGAGCACTTAGAGGAAGTGCTGAAAATTCTGCGCAGAAATCAATTGAAGGTTAAGCGATCCAAGTGCCTATGGGCCGAGCCGAAGGTCGAGTACCTAGGCCATGTCATCTCTGCTGCAGGTGTGGAGCCGGACCAAGCAAAGATACATTGCATGACCGAGTGGCCGCTACCCAAGAACCAAAAGGAGCTGCGAGGATTTTTGGGCCTAACCGATTATTACCGCCGGTTTGTGGAGGGATATGGAAAGATCGCCGCGCCACTGACCCTGTTGCTGCGAAAGGGCGAGTTTAGATGGACCGAGGCAGCGACGGAAGCATTCGAGAAGCTCAAGGAAGCCATGACGACGGCCCCGGTTTTGGCGCTACCCGATTTCGCCAAACCGTTTGTAGTCGAGTGCGATGCTTCCGGTGCCGGCATTGGTGCTGTTTTGATGCAGGAGGGACGGCCAATTGCTTTCATGAGCAAGGCGTTGTCCCCCAGGACCCGCTCGCTGTCCACATATGAGAGGGAGATGATGGCGGTCATCCATGCAGTCACAAAGTGGAGGCCGTACCTTATCGGCCGCCGATTCATCGTTCGGACTGATCAGCAGAGCCTTCCATTTTTTCTTGAGCAGCGCATACATACTCCAGCCCAGCAGAGGTGGGTGTCGAAGCTTCTCGGCTACGACTATGAGATGGTGTACAAAAAGGGCACAGAAAATCGAGTGGCGGATGCACTATCGCGCCATCCCGAGTCCGGCGAGTTGGCGGCTTTGACTACGCCGGTTTTTCCTTTTATTTCAGACTTGAGGACCGCCACATGCCGGGATCCGGACCTAGTACAGATTCAGAGGGAGCTGGCAGCAGATCCGAGCAGTCATCCCGAGATGGAGGACCGAGATGGGTTGATTCTGGACCATGGGTTGATCCGCGTGCCCACCGATTCAGCCATGCGGCAGGTATTGATCCAGCACTTCCATGATACTCCTTTTGCTGGACACGAGGGATTTTTCAGGACTTACAAGAGGCTGAGCCAGAGCTGTACGTGGGTAGGCATGAAGGCAGCGGTCAGAGCTTATGTACAGCAATGCGATGTGTGCCAAAGGGCGAAGGCGGATTCACTACGACCTGCGGGTCTACTTCAGCCTTTACCGATTCCTGATCAGGTTTGGGAGGATGTGTCGATGGACTTCATTGAGGGGCTGCCATTAGTTCGAGGGTACTCAGTGATCATGGTCGTTGTGGACCGCCTCAGCAAGTATGCCCACTTTTCGGCGCTCGCACATCCATTTTCTGCTCGACGGGTGGCAGAGGTCTACATACGGGACATTGCTCGATTACATGGTATGCCTCGGACTATTGTTTCTGATCGTGACCGCATTTTTGTTAGCGCATTCTGGCAGGCTTACTTCAAACAGCAAGGGACGAAGCTTGCCATGAGCTTGGCTTACCACCCTCAGACCGATGGGCAGACGGAGGTGGTAAACCGCTGCATCGAGCAGTACTTGCGCTGTATGATTGGTGATCGGCCCCGAGAGTGGCTTTCTTATTTATCTTGGGCCGAGTATTCGTACAACACCGCTTTTCACTCAGCCATAGGGATGACACCCTTTGAGGCGGTGTATGGACGAGTACCACCGACTCTGCGAGTTTATGATCCACTGTCACATGCGGACCGGACAGAGGCAAATTTTGAGCTCTTAGACTGCGATGCTACCTTACGGCGGTTAAAGTTCCACATAACGACTGTGCAGAACAGGATGAAGCAGCTGCATGATCGGAAGCACAGAGATCCAGTATACGAGGTGGGCGACTGGGTATACGTCAAGGTGCAACCTTATCGACAGTTGACACTGCGGCCCATGGCGAACCAGAAGCTCTCTCATCGCTTCTATGGGCCCTTTCAGATAATGGAGCGCATTGGACCCGTGGCGTATCGCTTGGACTTGCCGAATACATCGAGAGTTCACCCGGTATTCCACATGTCGCTTTTGAGGGCCCGGCTTGGACCCAAGACATCTGTCGGCCCAATCATACATGAGCCACCGGAGGACGAGGTAGTGGAGCCAGTTCGAGTGCTGGCGAAGCGCAGAATACGAGTAAAAGGACGACTGGAAACCTAGATACTAGTGGAGTGGCTGGGGAGAGCATCAGACCAGGCCACATGGGAGTTTGAGACTGAGATACTTGATCGTTTCCCTGACTTCCGACCTTGAGGACAAGGTTAAGGGAAGCGTGGTGGAGTGATGCGGTTGGATCCACTAGACCGCCTCGGACTTAATCATTTGGTTATTTTTGCTTTTGAGTCCTTGATGCTAATTTTATTTCAGCATAGCCTTGCTCGGGTTAGCCGACTTGGCCTTTATTAGAGTCGCTTTGGGTTTAGTTGTTTCTTGAATTCAATTAGATCAAGTCAAGTTAAGGGGTCAGGTAGCCACCTATAAGTAGATGTGGTGAGCACCTATTTCAGTATGCAAAAATTAATTGAAAGGCTTTTGCCCTAGCTCTCTTCCCTTCTCTCTTCTCTTCTTGCGACGCCTTCCCCCTCTCCCTAGGCCGCCGTCCAAGGCCGCCGCCCCCTCCTTCATCCGGCTGCACCACCTCTGTCCCGAGAGGCCAGCCACCTTCTCCCTCTTCTTCCTCTCCTCCTTGATCCCTTCCAGCCTCTACAAACAACTCCATCCCGTCGGATTTTCAGCCCGTCCTTCCCTACGTAGTCATCAGTCGGAGGCTGATATCTCAAGATCCCGACATCATCTCTAGACCCACGACCTACCGCTGGAAAGATAACGCGGAGATCTACAACATATCCAATATTGTGATTGATCTGACGGACGGATCTTCAGAAATTATGTCTACAATCAGGTTGGAACCACCCTTTCAGAAATCAAGAAGAGTCAAGAATCTTGAGATACGGATCAAATTCTATCGGATCGCATCAGTAAATTTTTCCTTATCTAAAGGTCTGAAGATAACACTCTTTTCTTGGCAGTTAATGGTGGCACGATTGTCTGATAACCAATCCATGCCCAGTATGACATCAAAGTCTAACACTGCCAACTCAATCAAATCGACTGGGAGTGTCTTACCTTCTACCTCTACCACACAGGTAGGATACACATATCTCACTTCTATACTATCCCCTACAGGTGTGCTAATAACTAAGGGAATATGCATCAATATCTTATCCTTAGCTAACTTTTTAGCAAAATAAGGGGACACAAATGAATGGGTAGCTCCAGAATCAAATAACACTCTAGCTTTAATCTTATCAATGAGGAGCATACCTGTCACAGCTGCATTTGATGCCTGTGCCTCCTGTGGATTTACCGTGAATACCCTTCCTTGCCCTCTGCCTGCTGGAGCTAACAGCTGAGATGGTCCAACACTCTGCTGTGACGCTGGTGTCTGACCTCTGCCTCTGCCTACTGATCGGTTATTTCAATTTCAAAAATAAACCACGCAATAGCACGTATCCTGTAGGATAGTGATTACGGGTGTCGGTCCATAGGGATTGAAGAATAAGTTATTTTTCTTTTAAAAATAAATCAAAAAGAAGGATTTGCTAACTTGATTTAACTAAATTAAACTATGAGTACGGATTGGAATTTATCAGAGTAAATAGATCCAGGGTTTGGAATCCACCACATAGCATTGCATCAAGGATTGTGTTCTTAATTTTTATCTTTTGGAGAGGCATGCAATTTTGGCTACAAGCCTTTTAAAATAAAAACATAAAGAGTGTTAGAAAAATCCATCTTTGGTATAGCATGAAGTGTCTACCTAAGTATGCTAATCTAGGATGCAGCACACCTCATCTTCCTAGGCATGGATCATCTTAGACTACTTTAGCAAACATGAATAGTAAATGGCATGCTCAAAGTTTAAACATCATAAAAAGATATTTCATTAAAGATAAGAATTTAAACAAGCTCCAAAATAATAAAGAAAATAAGAACTACAATGCCCTGATACATTGCTAGGGCTTCATCCAGCCCTAGATTAGATGTTTAGCCGAGCATGGCTTCCGGATGACCTCCCATCTTTAAATGAAATTGAGCACCTCTCATTCTTCCCAAAATATCACAAACTCTTCTCTTTCCTCCCCTCTCTCTTTTCTTTTTTTTTTAATTTCTTTCTCTCGGCTTTCTTCCTCTTCTTCTTCACCGAAACAGAGTCTCTCCCCTGTTTCTTTCTTCTCAACCGAGCTCCCCCCTATACCCCGCCCCCCTCAGCTCCTTATATAGATCCCCTCATCATATCAGCCCGCGATGGATCCGTGAAGAGGATCGTCCGGGGTGCTCATTCGGGAAGGGGGAAGGGATCATGGGCTGATAATTACGGGGCGTGATGCTGGGGGAGCAGATCGCGGACGATGATGATGAAGAATGGGATGCTGGGTCGCCGGAAGGAAGGACGCGCGCTGGAAGGAGCGGATCACGGCTTGGAGCTGGGGATCCGGACTCTTGGATGCGGAAGACGCTCGGCTGGCTGGAAGGAGCTGATCGGGTTGCGGGATCTCGGCTGATGGGAGATGGAATGGGCTGTGTCACGGGCGGAAGAAGGGCCAGCTGGGACGGGCTGATGGCAGAGGAGCTGGACACGGTTGATGCGGCTGGCACGGGCGGCGGATCGACGCGGGATCGACGGGAGGAAGGTGGACGGCCCTGATGCAAGGAGGGAGGAAGAAGATAAACAGTGGATATATTTTTTTTTTTGTAACACTGTTCATATGAACAGTATTTTTCACGGAACACTGTTCATATGAACAGTGTTACCTCGGAATACTGTTCATCTGAACAGTGATTCCAGTAATTTTTGGAAAAAATTATTTTTCTTGCTTTATTTTGACGTGAAAATGGGCATATATGAATTTAAAACAAGGATCTCCTCTATTTTGCTTAGTTTGGAAATGTGATGCGAAGACAGGAGTTTCTGAACCGTTGGATTGCTTGGATAGTGGTCGCGGGAAAGGAATAGGATTGGTTTGGAAATTGGCTTTGGATTTGAGGTAGGTTATAATCTTTAATTTGCTTGAACTTGGTCTCGAGCCCAATGTTATTTAAATTCAATTCTTGCTAAACTGCTTCAGACCAGACTCGACAAAACTAAAAACAGGACCGTGACTTAATAAAATTACTCAAACATTTTCCCGATACAAAAATAATTAATTATAGCTTTCAATCTAATTAGGACCAAAACTCATTTAATTATAATCTTAGCTTGATTACAACTCCATCAGGTTACTAAACCGGGTCAACCCAATCTCCTGTTTTCATGAAAGATCGCAACCAGGAGAGAGACGAGTTCAGAATCTGTTTTAAGAAAAGAATTATTTACTTATTACCATATTTTAAATTTATTTCAATGTTTATTCAATTTCATGGTAAAATATGTATTTATTAGTTTAAGAACATTGATAAGTGCTATGGAAAGATAGCTAAATTATGAATTATTAAGCACTTATCACACCCCCAAACCTATGTTTTGCTAGTCCTCGAGCAAAATAAAATTAGAAAAGAAAAACTCTAACTCACTTTCACAGGCATCGCGATTGCATTTACCATATGCAACAAGGCTTTAAACCCCTAGGTTACCCTAGTGAACGAGTTATAGTCTCGTGAGAGTTTTCAGTGAAGATACCCACAAACTTCAATAAATCATTTATTATTATTGTTATTATTAATTTCCTTTTTTTTTTTTTAGATCGAATGATCTCTGAAGTGAAAATCAAATTCCAAATGCATACTAGTAAGGAATTTCAAAAACTCTTTTTTATTATTATTATTAAAATCTAATTTAAGATACATAAATGATAAGAATTTTAAAACACACACGGTTTTATTTACTAGGTCAGCCCAAATCCTAGGTCAAGATGCAATTCAAGTTGAAGTCATTAAGTTTCCGTTAGGGAGTTATAAGACTTATTTATACTGGAGTGCTAGGTGAAATCTGGTCCGTACATAAGCTAAGGGTTCGGATCAACAAAATATTGCAAAGACTAGTAGTTTCCAAGGATTGGTCGAAAGGACCTGTTCACTGATTCAAAATCATCTTATCTGCAGGATTTCGAGAGTTGTGGATATTTACTTTAGTACCTCACGGGCTTTATCTGTAATATTCCAGTTTACTCGAATTTTTACAATGACGGCTTTCACACTATTATCTTTTTCAAGGTCAATACAGAGGTTTTTTTTTTTTTTTAATAAAAGATATATAAATTGTGCACTTTTACTCTTGTGGTGATTGCTCCGTGTAATGAGCAATCAGTCGACAACTCTCACACCAATTGGCATAAGGTGTCGGGCATCAAGACTCCCCTACGGACTTATGCTCGGAGTTCTCATCACAAGCCCACTTGACCTTTGACAATAGGTAGCCCTTTTCGATGTTCCTGACTAAATCCATTATTATTGATGATATATATATATATATATTATTTTTTTTTTGAATTAGATAAGTATGATTCATCAGGGTCTAAGATTGCTACTATACTATCAACATAATGTCGAGCCTAGACCTTAGAAGTGTCGGCCAGTGTGTAGTGAAATTCCGAAGTATTAATTAGCTTACAACTCCCTAAGAGAGACTTAATAAAAAGAACTTAAATTTGTATTACTTCCGACTAGTCATTGGGCTTTTTAGATTTTATATACCTTGTGTGTTTATCATTCTTGCATAAATGTATAGAAATTAGGTTTTTTAAAAACAAAAACTTTTTTTTATTTTTTTTATTATTAACAAAACTTTTTTTTAATAATTTTTTTTATTATGAAAATAAACACATTTTTTTAAAAAAAATATTTTTAATTTTTTATATATTTTTTTTAAAAGATGATTTTTTTTATTATTTTTTTTAACCTTTTTTTTTTGATGAAAATCAAGATGAATACCCCCAAACCTAAACCTAACATTGTCCTCAATGTTAAGAAATAATCTAAGAGAATTGGGTTGCCTCCCAACAAGCGCTAAGTTTATTGTCTTCAGCCAGACACAGTGGGTCCTTAATTATTTTGATAAACAGGGTTCGTTAAATTAAGGGATTCGATCAATTGTCCGTCGGCAACACAGTCTACATAAGGTTTTAACCTTTGACCATTGACTTTTAAAATATGTCCACCATTGAGGTGTTGGATCTCCACTGCACCATAAGGAGAAATCTTTTTCACTACGAATGGTCCATCCCACCTAGAGCGAAGTTTACCCGGGAAGAGTCGCAACTTGGAATTGAACAGCCAAACCTTTTGACCAGGTTCGAAGGACTTACGGTTAATATTTTTATCATGAAAAGCCTTAGTCCTTGCTTTATAAATTTTAGCATTTTCATAAGCCTCATTACGCAATTCTTCAAGTTCACTTAGTTGGAGTTTTCGGTGAGGACCAGCTACTGCCATGTCTAAGTTAAATTTTTTTATAGCCCAGAAAGCTCTATGTTCAAGTTCTACCGGTAAGTGACAAGCTTTACCAAAAACTAATCGGTAGGGGGACATGCCAATAGGAGTTTTGTAGGCGGTACGGTAAGCCCAGAGTGCATCATTTATCCTTTGAGACCAATCTTTCCTATCGGGACGTACCGTTTTCTCTAAGATGTGTTTTAACTCTCTATTGGACACCTCGACTTGTCCACTCGTTTGGGGATGGTATGGGGTAGCAACTTTGTGGGTGATGTTATATTTGCGAACCAAAGCCTCGAAAGATCGGTTGCAAAAATGAGATCCCCCATCACTGATAATGGCTCGGGGTGTACCAAAACGACAAAAGATGTTTTCATGTAAAAATTTAATCACAACCTTGTGGTCATTAGTTTTAGTGGCGACAGCTTCTACCCATTTTGAAACATAATCAACCCCTACAGAATATATTCGAAACCAAAGGATGGTGGGAAAGGGCCCATGAAGTCAATACCCCAAACATCAAAGATTTCTACAATTAAAATAGGATTGAGAGGCATCATATCTCTACGAGAGATGGTACCCATCCGTTGGCACCGTTCACAAGTTTGGCAAAAGGTATGGGCATCTTTGAAAAGTGTGGGCCAATAAAATCCACTTTGTAAAACTTTTGCTGCAGTTTTTCTACCCCCAAAATGTCCCCCACAAGCTTGTGAATGGCAGAATGAAAGAATACTTTGAAATTCACATTCAGGGACACATCGACGGATGACTTGATCGGGACAATACTTGAATAAATCAGGATCATCCCAATAATAGAACTTTACTTGTGAAAAGAATCGGTTCTTATCTTGAGTTGACCAATCATCAGGAATTCGTCCTATGGCAAGGTAATTCACTATGTTTGCAAACCATGGCGTTTTTATTCTTTGTACCTCAAATAATTGTTCATCTGGAAAAGAATCGTGTAAGGGTGAGGTATTTTTACAAGAGGGGTCAAGAAGAATCCTAGATAAGTGGTCCGCTACGACATTTGCAGTTCCTTTCTTGTCTCGAATTTCTAGGTCAAATTCTTGTAGTAAAAGAATCCATCGAATCAGACGGGGATTGGTATCCTTCTTTGCAAGAAGGTGTCGAAGGGCAGCATGATCAGTGAATACGGTAACCTTGGATCCTAATAAGTAAGATCGAAACTTGTCTAGTGCGAATACTACCGCTAGCAATTCTTTCTCAGTGGTGGTGTAGTTTAATTGTGCATCTGAGAGTGCTTTACTAGCATAGTAAATGACATGAGGTACTTTATCTAGCCGTTGCCCTAAGACTGCCCCAATAGCATAGTCGGATGCATCACACATTAGTTCAAATGGAAGGGTCCAATTAGGGGGCCGTATGATAGGTGCAGTGGTCAATTTCGAGCGAAGATTTTCAAATGCCTCATCGCATGTTTTATCAAAGACAAAGGGAGTGTCCTTGGCAAGAAGATTGCACAAGGGTTTGGAAATCTTACTGAAATCCTGAATAAAGCGACGGTAGAAACCAGCATGGCCAAGGAATGATCGGATTTGTTTCACAATTTTTGGTGGAGGAAGATTAGAAATAAGATCGACTTTGGCTTTATCTACTTCAATGCCCCTCTTGGACACGACGTGTCCTAAAACTATGCCTTCTTGAACCATAAAATGGCTCTTTTCCCAACTTAGTACTAGGTTGGTCTCCTTACATCTTTTCAAAACTAAGGTCAAATTGTCTAGACAATCATCAAAAGATAGGCCAAAAATTGAGAAATCATCAATGAACACTTCTAGAAAGTTTTCCACCATATCTGAAAAGATGGCAATCATGCATCGTTGAAAAGTTGTGGGTGCATTACATAGTCCAAAAGGCATCCTCCTATATGCAAATGTCCCAAATGGGCAAGTAAAAGTGGTTTTCTCTTGATCGTCCGGGTAAACAGGTACTTGATTATATCCAGAATAACCATCTAAGAAGCAGTAGAAACCTTGACCAGCCAACCGTTCCAAAATTTGATCTATGAAAGGTAGAGGAAAATGGTCTTTCCTAGTCATCGAATTAAGTTTTCTGTAGTCAATACACACGCGCCAACCCGTGGTTGTGCGTGTTTGTATCAATTCTCCTTCCGTATTTTCAACCACAGTGATACCTGATTTCTTAGGTACCACTTGTGTCGGACTCATCCACTTACTATCAGAAATTGGATAAATGATTCCGGCATCTAATAACATCACCACTTCTTTCTTGACTACCTCCTTCATGTTAGGATTGAGTCTTCTTTGCATTTCTCGGGTGGGCTTTGCATCATCTTCGAGATGAATTCGATGCATGCAAACAGAGGGGTCAACCCCTTTCAAATCGGCTACAGACCATCCTATGGCATGTTTATTCTCTTCTAGCACCCTCAAAAGTTTACCCTCCTGTTCAGTAGATAAGTTGGCTGCGATAATTACAGGGAGGCTATCTTCTGGTCCTAGAAAGGCATACTTAAGATTTGTTGGAAGTGGCTTTAACTCAAGTTTAGGTGGTGAATCAATGGAAGGACAAAGTGGCGCGCTAGCAATGGGAGGAAGAGGTTCAGGTCAGCTCTTCCAAGGAAGGGAACTCACAGGAGATTGATTGTCAAGTAAGATGTTAACTTCTTCTATGGCCTTGTCTATATCAAAGTTGTCAATGTCAAAATGGGCCAGAGATGCCTCTAAAGGGTCATCTGCTAAGATATAGGGAAGGGCTTCCTCTACAAGATCATCCATTTCGTCAATTAGGCAACACCCGTCTTCCCTCACATGTTGGTCAGCGGCATGAAACACGTTCAATTTAATTTTCATGTTCCCAAATGATATATCCATTGCTCCAGTTCTACAGTTGATGCATGCATTGGCTGTCGCTAAAAAGGGACGACCAAGAATCACAGGGATTTGTTTTTTTAGGTTGGGCACATGTTCCATGTCAAGGACGATAAAATCTACTGGAAAATAGAATTTGTCTACCTTGACAAGAACATCTTCAATCATCCCCCGTGGTATCTTCACAGATCGATCAGCCAATTGTAAGGACACCAAGGTAGGTTTTAATTCACCTAACCCAAATTTCTCATAGACTGAATAGGGTAGAAGATTCACACTTGCCCCTAGATCTAAGAGCGCTCAGTCAATGGAGTTATCTCCTATGACACAGGAAATAGTGGGAGCGCCAGGATCTTTGAATTTTGGAGGGGTGTTGTATTGGAGAATGGAACTCACCTGTTCAGTAAGTAAGACCTTTTTAGGCACATGTGTCCTAGATTTTCGCTTTTGGGTGCAAAGGTCTTTGAGAAATTTGGCATAGGAGGGAACTTGTTTGATGGCATCAAGGAGTGGGAGGTTGATTTTAACTTGTTTGAAGACCTCCATCATCTCTTCTAGTGAAGTTCCCTTCTTGCCAAAGGGAGTGGGTGCATTAAGTGCTTCAGGAAATGGAGCCTTTGGAATGTGGGTTGTGGCAGATGGTGGACTAGCTGAAGAAGGTTTTGGGTTTTCATGTGAAACATTCCTCTCCTCTTCTTCATCTTCCTTATTGTTACTCTCCCCAACCTTATTATCTATTATACGACCACTCCTTAGGGTAGTCAAAGCATTGGCTTGCTCATGATTTAGTCGGGTTTCTTGAGCCACGTATTGTCCCCTAGGATTACTCATTGGTTGACTTGGAAGCTTACCTTCCTCTCGCTTGTTTAATGCATTAGCTAGTTGACCCATTTGGGATTCTAGCTTAGCAATTAATTGCGTGTGAGAGTGCAATAGTTGTGTGTTTGCCTCCAAGCCTTGAAGGGCAGTCAACACCTTCTCCTCAAAGGCTGTATTTCTTTGGGTTGGAGGAGGAGGATGCTGAAATTGGGTTGAGGGATGGTAGGGATGAAAATTCTGAGGGTTTTGAAAATTTTGGGAGAAGGGTTGGGAGGTATTAGAAGCTTGCTGCCTCCAAGAAAAATTTGGATGATTCCGCCATCCCGGATTATATGTATTGGAAAATGGATCATTACCCGGTCTGGGCTGTGTTTGGGCAGCATTGATGTGTTCTTGCACGAGTTCGGGATATTGGGGTGCTGAGGGGCACTCATGAATTGGATGCGATGGGCTAGAACAGATAGCACACACTTGTGCTTGGGAAGAGCTAACGACATGTCCTCCTATCATTAGTTGGTCAATCTTATGGGACAATGCATCTACCTTGCTAGACAGGTCCATAGAATGACTTATTTCACAAATGGCCCCTTTTCTTTGAAAATTCGGGGATGCTTGACGAGAACATGAAGCATGGTGGAGGGAGTTTTCATTAAGATTTTCAAATAATTGCCATGCTACATGCTCATTTCGAAGCATGAAAGTCCCCCCGCATGCAGCATCGATCATCTGACGGTTTCGTTCCGTCAAACTGTCATAGAAACATTGCACTAGCTGCCACTTAGGTATTTGATGATGAGGGCATTTACGGATTAGGTCCCGAAATCTCTCCCAAGTTTCATGAAATTCTTCTCCCTCGGTTTGGGAGAAGCTTGTAATGGCACGTCTAAACTGGTTCGTTCTTCCTATAGGAAAGTATTTTTTAAGAAATTATTGTTGCATTTGATCCCAAGAACGAATTGAGTTAGCTTCTAAAGAATTCAGCCATTGTTTGGCTCTATCTTTAAGGGAGAAGGGGAATAACCTAAGTTTTAAAGCATCATCAGTGAAATTTTGAATCTTGACAGTGGTGCAAATCTCAAGGAATTTATCTAGGTGTTTATATGGGTCTTCATTGGTGAGCCCATAAAAAGATGGAAGCATTTGGATCACACTAGACTTTATTTCATATTGTACCGCTGCTACTTCAGGTAATCGAATGCAAGATGGGGAAGTGTAAATAGTGGGAGTAAAGTACTCCCTCAGGAGTTTGGGTTGTTCTTCAGCCATCTTAAGAGGTGGGGATGATCCTAATGTTTTGATCTTAGCTCGAATGTTCCTAAGGGTTCGTTCTATTTCAGGGTCGAAAGGTGATAGATTTTGTACTCTAGAACGATTACCGTGCATACACTAGTACTCGATCAATCAAGCATGCAATAAAAGAGAAAAGCATATCAATCCTAGTCTTTGACCTAAAATCACTAGACAGCTCCTAACTGGTTTGAAGAGGGCACCTAAGCCTCCAATCCGGTCTAATGAACCGAGTTGACCAGGTAAGCTCCCAGGTAAGTGGAGGGGTCACGATGCGTTCGCAAAGGTCCCACTTAAAACCCACTTGCCTCGAACAGATGAACTGTCTCCCTTATAGGGACAAAGCTTGCCTAGACATCAACTAAGCCACAGAGCGAAATTGGTGCAACTTTCGGTGATCTTCGTCCTATTGAGCTCGAATGTCCCTAGGAGCCAATGTCTAATTGATTTTAATTAAAGTGACACTATGTAAGACTGAGTTCACCTAAGTTGGGCAAGAGTCCGGTGATGAAATCCGGCTCTTATCTTGTTGGGGTGATTGCCCTTACTATGTGCAGATTGATTTGTGTATGTGTATCAGGCATGCATTCACAATTTTGCTATAATTAAAATCAAACAATCACCACAAAATTTCAAGCCAATAATTAATTTAAATAAGAAAAGTTTAGAGGTTACCAAAGGGAATTTTCCCAGCAATTTAATTTTTTTTTTTAAACCTCTACAGCATTTCTTTTCCAGCAGTTCTCCTTTTGATCATCCCAGATTTTTTTCCTCGATTCCTGATCAAATAATATATATAAAAAAAATAAATAAATAAAAATTAGTAAGGGAGAAAAAGAAGATAAGAAAAGTAACAATAATAGAAATTTTTTTTAAAGAAATTTTTTTTTTTTAATTTTTAAATAATTTTTTTTAATAAGAAAAATAACTATGCTAGCAATCCCCGGCAACGGCGCCAAAAATTGATCGGTTATTTCAATTTCAAAAATAAACCACGCAATAGCACGTATCCTGTAGGATAGTGATTACGGGTGTCGGTCCACAGGGATTGAAGAATAAGTTATTTTTCTTTTAAAAATAAATCAAAAAGAAGAATTTGCTAACTTGATTTAACTAAATTAAACTATGAGTACGGATTGGAATTTATCAGAGTAAATAGATCCAGGGTTTGGAATCCACCACATAGCGTTGCATCAAGGATTGTGTTCTTAATTTTTATCTTTTGGAGAGGCATGCAATTTTGGCTACAAGCCTTTTAAAATAAAAACATAAAGAGTGTTAGAAAAATCTATCTTTGGTATAGCATGAAGTGTCTACCTAAGTATGCTAATCTAGGATGCAGCACACCTCATCTTCCTAGGCATGGATCATCTTAGACTACTTTAGCAAACATGAATAGTAAATGGCATGCTCAAAGTTTAAACATCATAAAAAGATATTTCATTGAAGATAAGAATTTAAACAAGCTCCAAAATAATAAAGAAAATAAGAACTACAATGCCCTGATACATTGCTAGGGCTTCATCCAGCCCTAGATTAGATGTTTAGCCGAGCATGGCTTTCGGATGACCTCCCATCTTTAAATGAAATTGAGCACCTCTCATTCTTCCCAAAATATCACAAACTCTTCTCTTTCCTCCCCTCTCTCTTTTCTTTTTTTTTTAATTTCTTTCTCTCGGCTTTCTTCCTCTTCTTCTTCACTGAAACAGAGTCTCTCCCCTGTTTCTTTCTTCTCAACCGAGCTCCCCCCTATACCCCGCCCCCCTCAGCTCCTTATATAGATCCCCTCATCATATCAGCCCGCGATGGATCCGTGAAGAGGATCGTCCGGGGTGCTCATTCGGGAAGCGGGAAGGGATCATGGGCTGATAATTATGGGGCGTGATGCTGGGGGAGCAGATCGCGGACGATGATGAT
This sequence comes from Phoenix dactylifera, assembly GCF_009389715.1. Taxonomy (NCBI): domain Eukaryota; kingdom Viridiplantae; phylum Streptophyta; class Magnoliopsida; order Arecales; family Arecaceae; genus Phoenix; species Phoenix dactylifera. The sequence continues at coordinate 195,462 of NW_024068084.1, forward strand.
GAAGAATGGGATGCTGGGTCGCCGGAAGGAAGGACGCGCGCTGGAAGGAGCGGATCACGGCTTGGAGCTGGGGATCCGGACTCTTGGATGCGGAAGACGCTCGGCTGGCTGGAAGGAGCTGATCGGGTTGCGGGATCTCGGCTGATGGGAGATGGAATGGGCTGTGTCACGGGCGGAAGAAGGGCCGGCTGGGACGGGCTGATGGCAGAGGAGCTGGACACGGTTGATGCGGCTGGCACGGGCGGCGGATCGACGCGGGATCGACGGGAGGAAGGTGGACGGCCCTGATGCAAGGAGGGAGGAAGAAGATAAACAGTGGACATATTTTTTTTTTGTAACACTGTTCATATGAACAGTGTTTTTCACGGAACACTGTTCATATGAACAGTGTTACCTCGGAATACTGTTCATCTGAACAGTGATTCCAGTAATTTTTGGAAAAAATTATTTTTCTTGCTTTATTTTGACGTGAAAATGGGCATATATGAATTTAAAACAAGGATCTCCTCTATTTTGCTTAGTTTGGAAATGTGATGCGAAGACAGGAGTTTCTGAACCGTTGGATTGCTTGGATAGTGGTCGCGGGAAAGGAATAGGATTGGTTTGGAAATTGGCTTTGGATTTGAGGTAGGTTATAATCTTTAATTTGCTTGAACTTGGTCTCGAGCCCAATGTTATTTAAATTCAATTCTTGCTAAACTGCTTCAGACCAGACTCGACAAAACTAAAAACAGGACCGTGACTTAATAAAATTACTCAAACATTTTCCCGATACAAAAATAATTAATTATAGCTTTCAATCTAATTAGGACCAAAACTCATTTAATTATAATCTTAGCTTGATTACAACTCCATCAGGTTACTAAACCGGGTCAACCCAATCTCCTGTTTTCATGAAAGATCGCAACCAGGAGAGAGACGAGTTCAGAATCTGTTTTAAGAAAAGAATTATTTACTTATTACCATATTTTAAATTTATTTCAATGTTTATTCAATTTCATGGTAAAATATGTATTTATTAGTTTAAGAACATTGATAAGTGCTATGGAAAGATAGCTAAATTATGAATTATTAAGCACTTATCACACCCCCAAACCTATGTTTTGCTAGTCCTCGAGCAAAATAAAATTAGAAAAGAAAAACTCTAACTCACTTTCACAGGCATCGCGATTGCATTTACCATATGCAACAAGGCTTTAAACCCCTAGGTTACCCTAGTGGACGAGTTATAGTCTCGTGAGAGTTTTCAGTGAAGATATCCACAAACTTCAATAAATCATTTATTATTATTGTTATTATTAATTTCCTTTTTTTTTTTTAGATCGAATGATCTCTGAAGTGAAAATCAAATTCCAAATGCATACTAGTAAGGAATTTCAAAAACTTTTTTTTATTATTATTATTAAAATCTAATTTAAGATACATAAATGATAAGAATTTTAAAACACACACGGTTTTATTTACTAGGTCAGCCCAAATCCTAGGTCAAGATGCAATTCAAGTTGAAGTCATTAAGTTTCCGTTAGGGAGTTATAAGACTTATTTATACTGGAGTGCTAGGTGAAATCTGGTCCGTACACAAGCTAAGGGTTCGGATCAACAAAATATTGCAAAGACTAGTAGTTTCCAAGGATTGGTCGAAAGGACCTGTTCACTGATTCAAAATCATCTTATCTGCAGGATTTCGAGAGTTGTGGATATTTACTTTAGTACCTCACGGGCTTTATCTATAATATTCCAGTTTACTCGAATTTTTACAACGACGGCTTTCACACTATTATCTTTTTCAAGGTCAATACAGAGGTTTTTTTTTTTTAATAAAAGATATATAAATTGTACACTTTTACTCTTGTGGTGATTTCTCCGTGTAATGAGCAATCAGTCGACAACTCTCACACCAGTTGGCATAAGGTGTCGGGCATCAAGACTCCCCTACGGACTTATGCTCGGAGTTCTCATCACAAGCCCACTTGACCTTTGACAATAGGTAGCCCTTTTCGATGTTCCTGACTAAATCCATTATTATTGATGATATATATATATATATATTATTTTTTTTTGAATTAGATAAGTATGATTCATCAGGGTCTAAGATTGCTACTATACTATCAACATAATGTCGAGCCTAGACCTTAGAAGTGTCGGCCAGTGTGTAGTGAAATTCCGAAGTATTAATTAGCTTACAACTCCCTAAGAGAGACTTAATAAAAAGAACTTAAATTTGTATTACTTCCGACTAGTCATTGGGCTTTTTAGATTTTATATACCTTGTGTGTTTATCATTCTTGCATAAATGTATAGAAATTAGGTTTTTTAAAAACAAAAACTTTTTTTTTATTTTTTTTATTATTAACAAAACTTTTTTTTAATAATTTTTTTATGAAAATAAACACATTTTTTTTTAAAAAAAATATTTTTAATTTTTTATATTTTTTTTTAAAAGATGATTTTTTTTATTATTTTTTTAACCTTTTTTTTTTGATGAAAATCAAGATGAATACTCCCAAACCTAAACCTAACATTGTCCTCAATGTTAAGAAATAATCTAAGAGAATTGGGTTGCCTCCCAACAAGCGCTAAGTTTATTGTCTTCAGCCAGACACAGTGGGTCCTTAATTATTTTGATAAACAGGGTTCGTTAAATTAAGGGATTCGATCAATTGTCCGTCGGCAACACAGTCTACATAAGGTTTTAACCTTTGACCATTGACTTTTAAAATATGTCCACCATTGAGGTGTTGGATCTCCACTGCACCATAAGGAGAAACCTTTTTCACTACGAATGGTCCATCCCACCTAGAGCGAAGTTTACCCGGGAAGAGTCGCAACTTGGAATTGAACAGCCAAACCTTTTGACCAGGTTCGAAGGACTTACGGTTAATATTTTTATCATGAAAAGCCTTAGTCCTTGCTTTATAAATTTTAGCATTTTCATAAGCCACATTACTTAATTCTTCAAGTTCACTTAGTTGGAGTTTTCGGTGAGGACCAGCTACTGCCATGTCTAAGTTAAATTTTTTTATAGCCCAGAAAGCTCTATGTTCAAGTTCTACCGGTAAGTGACAAGCTTTACCAAAAACTAATCGGTAGGGGGACATGCCAATAGGAGTTTTGTAGGCGGTACGGTAAGCCCAGAGTGCATCATTTATCCTTTGAGACCAATCTTTCCTATCGGGACGTACCGTTTTCTCTAAGATGTGTTTTAACTCTCTATTGGACACCTCGACTTGTCCACTCGTTTGGGGATGGTATGGGGTAGAAACTTTGTGGGTGATGTTATATTTGCGAACCAAAGCCTCGAAAGATCGGTTGCAAAAATGAGATCCCCCATCACTGATAATGGCTCGGGGTGTACCAAAACGACAAAAGATGTTTTCATGTAAAAATTTAATCACAACCTTGTGGTCATTAGTTTTAGTGGTGACAGCTTCTACCCATTTTGAAACATAATCAACCCCTACAGAATATATTCGAAACCAAAGGATGGTGGGAAAGGGCCCATGAAGTCAATACCCCAAACATCAAAGATTTCTACAATTAAAATAGGATTGAGAGGCATCATATCTCTACGAGAGATGGTACCCATCCGTTGGCACCGTTCACAAGTTTGGCAAAAGGTATGGGCATCTTTGAAAAGTGTGGGCCAATAAAATCCACTTTGTAAAACTTTTGCTGCAGTTTTTCTACCCCCAAAATGTCCCCCACAAGCTTGTGAATGGCAGAATGAAAGAATACTTTGAAATTCACATTCAGGGACACATCGACGGATGACTTGATCGGGACAATACTTGAATAAATCAGGATCATCCCAATAATAGAACTTTACTTGTGAAAAGAATCGGTTCTTATCTTGAGTTGACCAATCATCAAGAATTCGTCCTATGGCAAGGTAATTCACTATGTTTGCAAACCATGGCGTTTTTATTCTTTGTACCTCAAATAATTGTTCATCTGGAAAAGAATCGTGTAAGGGTGAGGTATTTTTACAAGAGGGCTCAAGAAGAATCCTAGATAAGTGGTCTGCTACGACATTTGCAGTTCCTTTCTTGTCACGAATTTCTAGGTCAAATTCTTGTAGTAAAAGAATCCATCGAATCAGACGGGGTTTGGTATCCTTCTTTGCAAGAAGGTGTCGAAGGGCAGCATGATCAGTGAATACGGTAACCTTGGATCCTAATAAGTAAGATCGAAACTTGTCTAGTGCGAATACTACCGCTAGCAATTCTTTCTCAGTGGTGGTGTAGTTTAATTGTGCATCTGAGAGTGCTTTACTAGCATAGTAAATGACATGAGGTACTTTATCTAGCCGTTGCCCTAAGACTGCCCCAATAACATAGTCGGATGCATCACACATTAGTTCAAATGGAAGGGTCCAATTAGGGGGCCGTATGATAGGTGCAGTGGTCAATTTCGAGCGAAGATTTTTAAATGCCTCATCGCATGTTTTATCAAAGACAAAGGGAGTGTCCTTGGCAAGAAGATTGCACAAGGGTTTGGAAATCTTACTGAAATCCTGAATAAAGCGACGGTAGAAACCAGCATGGCCAAGGAATGATCGGATTTGTTTCACAATTTTTGGTGGAGGAAGATTAGAAATAAGATCGACTTTGGCTTTATCTACTTCAATGCCCCTCTTGGACACGACGTGTCCTAAAACTATGCCTTCTTGAACCATAAAATGGCTCTTTTCCCAACTTAGTACTAGGTTGGTCTCCTTACATCTTTTCAAAACTAAGGTCAAATTGTCTAGACAATCATCAAAAGATAGGCCAAAAATTGAGAAATCATCAATGAACACTTCTAGAAAGTTTTCCACCATATCTGAAAAGATGGCCATCATGCATCGTTGAAAAGTTGTGGGTGCATTACATAGTCCAAAAGGCATCCTCCTATATGCAAATGTCCCAAATGGGCAAGTAAAAGTGGTTTTCTCTTGATCGTCCGGGTAAACAGGTACTTGATTATATCCAGAATAACCATCTAAGAAGCAGTAGAAACCTTGACCAGCCAACCGTTCCAAAATTTGATCTATGAAAGGTAGAGGAAAATGGTCTTTCCTAGTCATCGAATTAAGTTTTCTGTAGTCAATACACACGCGCCAACCCGTGGTTGTGCGTGTTTGTATTAATTCTCCTTCCGTATTTTCAACCACAGTGATACCTGATTTCTTAGGTACCACTTGTGTCGGACTCATCCACTTACTATCAGAAATTGGATAAATGATTCCGGCATCTAATAACTTCACCACTTCTTTCTTGACTACCTCCTTCATGTTAGGATTGAGTCTTCTTTGCATTTCTCGGGTGGGCTTTACATCATCTTCGAGATGAATTCGATGCATGCAAATAGAGGGGTCAACCCCTTTCAAATCGGCTACAGACCATCCTATGGCATGTTTATTCTCTTCTAGCACCCTCAAAAGTTTACCCTCCTGTTCAGTAGATAAGTTGGCTGCGATAATTACAGGGAGGCTATCTTCTGGTCCTAGAAAGGCATACTTAAGATTTGTTGGAAGTGGCTTTAACTCAAGTTTAGGTGGTGAATCAATGGAAGGACAAAGTGGCGCGCTAGCAATGGGAGGAAGAGGTTCAGGTCGGCTCTTCCAAGGAAGGGAACTCACAGGAGATTGATTGTCAAGTAAGATGTTAACTTCTTCTATGGCCTTGTCTATATCAAAGTTGTCAATGTTAAAATGGGCCAGAGATGCCTCTAAGGGGTCATCTGCTAAGATATAGGGAAGGGCTTCCTCTACAAGATCATCCATTTCGTCAATTAGGCAACACCCGTCTTCCCTCACATGTTGGTCAGCGGCATGAAACACGTTCAATTTAATTTTCATGTTCCCAAATGATATATCCATTGCCCCAGTTCTACAGTTGATGCATGCATTGGCTGTCGCTAAAAAGGGACGACCAAGAATCACAGGAATTTGTTTTTTTAGGTTGGGCACATGTTCCATGTCAAGGACGATAAAATCTACTGAAAAATAGAATTTGTCTACCTTGACAAGAACATCTTCAATCATCCCCCGTGGTATCTTCACAGATCGATCAGCCAATTGTAAGGACACCGAGGTAGGTTTTAATTCACCTAACCCAAATTTCTCATAGACTGAATAGGGTAGAAGATTCACACTTGCCCCTAGATCTAAGAGCGCTCAGTCAATGGAGTTATCTCCTATGACACAGGAAATAGTGGGAGCGCCAGGATCTTTGAATTTTGGAGGGGTGTTGTATTGGAGAATTGAACTCACCTGTTCAGTAAGTAAGACCTTTTTAGGCACATGTGTCCTAGATTTTCGCTTTTGGGTGCAAAGGTCTTTGAGAAATTTGGCATAGGAGGGAACTTATTTGATGGCATCAAGGAGTGGGAGGTTGATTTTAACTTGTTTGAAGACCTCCATCATCTCTTCTAGTGAAGTTCCCTTCTTGCCAAAGGGAGTGGGTGCATTAAGTGCTTCAGGAAATGGAGCCTTTGGAATGTGGGTTGTGGCAGATGGTGGACTAGCTGAAGAAGGTTTTGGGTTTTCATGTGAAACATTCCTCTCCTCTTCTTCATCTTCCTTATTGTTACTCTCCCCAACCTTATTATCTATTATACGACCACTCCTTAGGGTAGTCAAAGCATTGGCTTGCTCATGATTTAGTCGGGTTTCTTGAGCCACGTATTGTCCCCTAGGATTACTCATTGGTTGACTTGGAAGCTTACCTTCCTCTCGCTTATTTAATGCATTAGCTAGTTGACCCATTTGGGATTCTAGCTTAGCAATTAATTGCGTGTGAGAGTGCAATAGTTGTGTGTTTGCCTCCAAGCCTTGAAGGGCAGTCAACACCTTCTCCTCAAAGGCTGTATTTCTTTGGGTTGGAGGAGGAGGATGCTGAAATTGGGTTGAGGGATGGTAGGGATGAAAATTCTGAGGGTTTTCAAAATTTTGGGAGAAGGGTTGGGAGGTATTAGAAGCTTGCTGCCTCCAAGAAAAATTTGGATGATTCCGCCAGCCCGGATTATATGTATTGGAAAATGGATCATTACCCGGTCTGGGCTGTGTTTGGGCAGCATTGATGTGTTCTTGCACGAGTTCGGGATATTGGAGTGCTGAGGGGCACTCATGAATTGGATGCGATGGGCTAGAACAGATAGCACACACTTGTGCTTGGGAAGAGCTAACGACATGTCCTCCTATCATTAGTTGGTCAATCTTATGGGACAATGCATCTACCTTGCTAGACAGGTCCATAGAATGACTTATTTCACAAATGGCCCCTTTTCTTTGAAAATTCGGGGATGCTTGACGAGAACATGAAGCATGGTGGAGGGAGTTTTCATTAAGATTTTCAAATAATTGCCATGCTACATGCTCATTTCAAAGCATGAAAGTCCCCCCGCATGCAGCATCGATCATCTGACGGTTTGGTTCCGTCAAACTGTCATAGAAACATTGCACTAGCTGCCACTTAGGTATTTGATGATGAGGGCATTTACGGATTAGGTCCCGAAATCTCTCCCAAGTTTCATGAAATTCTTCTCCCTCGGTTTGGGAGAAGCTTGTAATGGCACGTCTAAACTGGTTCGTTCTTCCTATAGGAAAGTATTTTTTAAGAAATTATTGTTGCATTTGATCCCAAGAACGAATTGAGTTAGCTTCTAAAGAATTCAGCCATTGTTTGGCTCTATCTTTAAGGGAGAAGGGGAATAACCTAAGTTTTAAAGCATCATCAGTGAAATTTTGAATCTTGATAGTGGTGCAAATCTCAAGGAATTTATCTAGGTGTTTATATGGGTCTTCATTGGTGAGCCCATAAAAAGATGGAAGCATTTCGATCACACTAGACTTTATTTCATATTGTACCGCTGCTACTTCAGGTAATCGAATGCAAGATGGGGAAGTGTAAATAGTGGGAGTAAAGTACTCCCTCAGGAGTTTGGGTTGTTCTTCAGCCATCTTAAGAGGTGGGGATGATCCTAATGTTTTGATCTTAGCTCGAATGTTCCTAAGGGTTCGTTCTATTTCAGGGTCGAAAGGTAATAGATTTTGTACTCTAGAACGACTACCGTGCATACACTAGTACTCGATCAATCAAGCATGCAATAAAAGAGAAAAGCATATCAATCCTAGTCTTTGACCTAAAATCACTAGACAGCTCCTAACTGGTTTGAAGAGGGCACCTAAGCCTCCAATCCGGTCTAATGAACCGAGTTGACCAGGTAAGCTCCCAGGTAAGTGGAGGGGTCACGATGCGTTCGCAAAGGTCCCACTTAAAACCCACTTGCCTCGAACAGATGAACTGTCTCCCTTATAGGGACAAAGCTTGCCTAGACATCAACTAAGCCACAGAGCGAAATTGGTGCAACTTTCGGTGATCTTCGTCCTATTGAGCTCGAATGTCCCTAGGAGCCAATGTCTAATTGATTTTAATTAAAGTGACACTATGTAAGACTGAGTTCACCTAAGTTGGGCAAGAGTCCGGTGATGAAATCCGGCTCTTATCTTGTTGGGGTGATTGCCCTTACTATGTGCAGATTGATTTGTGTATGTGTATCAGGCATGCATTCACAATTTTGCTATAATTAAAATCAAACAATCACCACAAAATTTCAAGCCAATAATTAATTTAAATAAGAAAAGTTTAGAGGTTACCAAAGGGAATTTTCCCAGCAATTTAATTTTTTTTTTTAAACCTCTACAGCATTTCTTTTCCAGCAGTTCTCCTTTTGATCATCCCAGATTTTTTTCCTCGATTCCTGATCAAATAATATATATAAAAAAAATAAATAAATAAAAATTAGTAAGGGAGAAAAAGAAGATAAGAAAAGTAACAATAATAGAAATTTTTTTTAAAGAAATTTTTTTTTTAAATTTTTAAATAATTTTTTTAATAAGAAAAATAACTATGCTAGCAATCCCCGGCAACGGCGCCAAAAATTGATCGGTTATTTCAATTTCAAAAATAAACCACGCAATAGCACGTATCCTGTAGGATAGTGATTACGGGTGTCGGTCCACAGGGATTGAAGAATAAGTTATTTTTCTTTTAAAAATAAATCAAAAAGAAGGATTTGCTAACTTGATTTAACTAAATTAAACTATGAGTACGGATTGGAATTTATTAGAGTAAATAGATCTAGGGTTTGGAATCCACCACATAGCATTGCATCAAGGATTGTGTTCTTAATTTTTATCTTTTGGAGAGGCATATAATTTTGGCTATAAGCCTTTTAAAATAAAAACATAAAGAGTGTTAGGAAAATCCATCTTTGGTATAGCATGAAGTGTCTACCTAAGTATGCTAATCTAGGATGCAGCACACCTCATCTTCCTAGGCATGGATCATCTTAGACTACTTTAGCAAACATGAATAGTAAATGGCATGCTCAAAGTTTAAACATCATAAAAAGATATTTCATTGAAGATAAGAATTTAAACAAGCTCCAAAATAATAAAGAAAATAAGAACTACAATGCCTTGATACATTGCTAGGGCTTCATCCAGCCCTAGATTAGATGTTTAGCCGAGCATGGCTTCCGGATGACCTCCCATCTTCAAATGAAATTGAGCACCTCTCATTCTTCCCAAAATATCACAAACTCTTCTCTTTCCTCCCCTCTCTCTTTTCTTTTTTTTTTAATTTCTTTCTCTCGGCTTTCTTCCTCTTCTTCTTCACCGAAATAGAGTCTCTCCCCTGTTTCTTTCTTCTCAACCAAGCTCCCCCCCTACACCCCGCCCCCCTCAGCTCCTTATATAGATCCCCTCATCATATCAGCCCGCGATGGATCCGTGAAGAGGATCGTCCGGGGTGCTCATTCGGGAAGCGGGAAGGGATCATGGGCTGATAATTACGGGGCGTGATGCTGGGGGAGCAGATCGCGGACAATGATGATGAAGAATGGGATGCTGGGTCGCCGGAAGGAAGGACGCGCGCTGGAAGGAGCGGATCACGGCTTGGAGCTGGGGATCCGGACTCTTGGATGTGGAAGACGCTCGGCTGGCTGGAAGGAGCTGATCGGGTTGCGGGATCTCGGCTGATGGGAGATGGAATGGGCTGTGTCACGGGCGGAAGAAGGGCCGGCTGGGACGGGCTGATGGCAGAGGAGCTGGACACGGTTGATGCGGCTGGCACGGGCGGCGGATCGACGCGGGATCGACGGGGGGAAGGTGGACGGCCCTGATGCAAGGAGGGAGGAAGAAGATAAACAGTGGATATATTTTTTTTTTTGTAACACTGTTCATATGAACAGTGTTTTTCACGGAACACTGTTCATATGAACAGTGTTACCTCGGAATACTGTTCATCTGAACAGTGATTCCAGTAATTTTTGGGAAAAATTATTTTTCTTGCTTTATTTTGACGTGAAAATGGGCATATATGAATTTAAAACAAGGATCTCCTCTATTTTGCTTAGTTTGGAAATGTGATGCTGTTGCCCAGAGATGGTCACCCAAGAGGGGGGTGAATTGGGTGTTTTAAAACTTTTTGTCCAATTAAAAATAAAACACACAAATGTATGAGCTAAGGTAAAAATAGAGGTATAAAAACAGACAATCGCAAACACAAGGTTTTATAGTGGTTCGGAGCTTCCACTGCTCCTACATCCACTCCCCAAAGCACCTTTGGGAATTTCCACTATAATCCAAGATTACAGTCCGGTAGTTTTGCGAGTGCACTACCCAACTCGTTGTTTTACACCGGGCTAACAACGAACCCTACAACCCCCAATTTCACCTAGGCTTGGGACGCCTTTTCCTTGATCCAAGTCCCTTGACTGGAACAAGCACAATAACCAAAGGTTTTACAAAAGATTTGAAAGCTCTAATAAGCAGATAAAACAGTGAGAAATAACAAAACCCGGAAGAACCCTTTTAGCCGTTGGAAGCGTGGGAAATGGTGGTTCTTCCGATGTGGATCGTGTTGTCTTGAATGTGAGCTTTGAATGCCGATCGGAAGAGAGTAGTTGAGCTCGAAATCAGTTGGGAAGCTTGAAAGCACTTGATTTCTTCACTTGAATGCACTAACTCCCTTGAACCTTTTTCTCTTACTTCTCTCTTGAATGATCTTGTGTTGGGTTGGTGAGAAGTTGTTGGAAGGCACTTAAGAGCTCCCTTTTATAGCCCAAAAAGCAAATATAGCCGTTAGACACAAAAAAAGAAACGTTTGAAATTCAAACAAACCTGCAAAAAGGTGTCAGTCGCGTCCCAGGCGCTCCGAAGACGTCTCCGCTTCAACACGAGACGTCTCGGCTGTAAGATTTTTCTTTTGACGTTGTTTGGGGTCGACTCGGCGCTTTACGGGGACGACTCTGATGATGAACCGTTTGAATGCTTGTTTTTCTGTTTTTCTGAGAGGGTCGCCTCGGCACTTTACGGGGACGTCTCGGGATGTTTGCACTTTTTGCATGGGGACGACTCCGCTGCCTCGGGGACGACTCGGCTGTTTTATCTTCGAAAAACAAGTCCTCTGGAATTCTCTGAGAGAGTCGACTCCCCTTTTTCAGGGGACGTCTCCGCTGTTTTATCATCGAAAAAGACATCCTCTGGAATACCCTGAGAGAGTCGACTCTGCTACCTTGGGGACGACTCCAGAAGTCTGCTTTTTACTCGCGGGGACGACTCCGCGTTCTGTGGAGACGACTCGCACGCATCCCTTGAAATCGGCCTTTCTGCCGCCTCTGAGAGAGTCGACTCCGCCTCTGAGAGAGTCGACTCCGACCATGGCGAGACGCCTCGCCAGGTGCCGGGGAAGTCTCCAGACGTGCCAGTTCTTCCTGTTTGTGCCAGAGACGTCTCTGAGACAACCCGGAGACGTCTCGGCTGTCCCTGATCTATTTTCTTCAACTCAAAAATTCTTCAATAAATCCTTAAAAATTATGGAAACTTGCCTAGACATTTCTTAACAATATTGTTAATTAATCACCTGAAATTCTCAAATAAATTGTTAAGATAAATGGAATTATACTCTAGTATTTTGTATTCATCAAAATCCATTAGGGGGTCAACAATCTCCCCCTTTTTGATGATGACAAAATACTGAGTATATGCAAAATTCGAAATTTAAACATATACACAGTATTTGATCAGATGTACAAGTATAATGTTTTGATTTGAGCTAGATACAGTGTGCATAATTCAAAATAGTCAACTTTCAGTTCCATCCTTATGCATAAGATTGATCTTAATAGCTCTTAAGCAATTTTAGCATATCAACTGAATTTGAATCAAGTTAAAATTTAAATTAATGAAATATTGATGCTAAAGACAATTGAAGGCTAAGTTTTTTTTGACTCCCCTTTTCTTTTTCAGAAGGGCAATTATCTTAAGGCCAATATTCTTCAATTTTATCTTTTTCTAATTCAATTTTTTTTAAGTATGAGTGTAAATTTTGCATTCCATATTTAGGTTCTACTCCATATACTCCATATATATATATCTACTCAATACACTCCATAAATTTTGCATTCCAATATATCCAATATCCATATTGGTTCTACTCCCCCTTTTTGTCATCAATAATGAAGGGGACAAATTATCCTTAGGTACTTAAAACTCAATTTCTAGTAGAATTCAGCATATTACCATGAACCACTCAAGGATATTCAAGTTATTTTTATTAAAGAATTCAGCATTCATTTCACTCCCCCTTTGTTTTGGAATTCATTTCAGACTCCTCTTTTTGTTTAAAATAGTTATCACAAGATGTGCTCCCCCTGTTTTATATGCATTGATAAATTGTGTCAAATTTGAACACTTAAGGTATGTTATGAGATTTTTATGGCACAACACAGAATCACATACACAAAGTTTGATTCCACAGGATTTGAAACAAACACAAGATTTCAAAAGAGATTGTATGTCATTCATATGTCATTGCAATCATTTGAAGGCATTACAAGGTTAAAAAAAAGAGGAAATCATTACAAGTATTGATTCCTAATACAAAAGAAGTGTCAAAATGAGCCTAGGGTTTTACAAAAACAGATGAACCCTAGATGTCTGCAAAATGTCCCTCATCGGCGACGTTGCTCATAAGCCCTAGCAGCTGCATCTATAAATGCATTAATTGAATCTAGCAGTGTTTTGAACTGATCTCCCTGAGACTGATGGAAGGCTGCCACTAGTGCTTCAAATTCAATGCTTGCCCTTTCAATTCTTCCTCTAAGTTGGGCAACCACAGTGCCCACATTGCCTCCAGGGCTTGTCAATTCTTGAAGGCTTTTTGATATGCTCTTCAAGTCATCCTGTAGCTCAATTGATCTGAAGGATTGGGTGGCACTCACATGAACTAGTTCTGTCGCTGTAGCTTCTATCTGAGCTCTAATTTCCTTCAACTCTTGTAGAAGCCCTTCATGTGAGGTTCTGATGGGGGCCAACTCAGCAGAAATCATCGATCTCATCTCCTCCCTCATCTGCTGGCATATTACAGATGCTAAAGTGCGCATCTGTTCTTCTGATAGGGAGAAGGGCCCACTGACTGGAGAAGGAGGAGGCACAGATGTGGAAGGTCCAGCTGAGCTGGAGGGTACATCAGGGAAGGCCATGTGGCTATGTGGAGGAGAGTGGTGGTCAGGCTCCTGATGTGGGATCTCGGGCTCTAAGGTTTGAGATTTTCTTTTTGGTACCTTGACCCAAGACCCATCTACCTTGTGAAACTCCATTCTACGCATTGTGCTTTCATTATAGTAGTCGGTGTTTCTCAAGGGTTTTGCAGGCTCATTTTCTGGAATTTGAACCTTGAAATGTTTGAATACTAAGGTAAAGATCATCCCATAGGGTATGCTAAACCTAGAATACCTATGACATATAGAAATGTAGTTCAGCATAAGTCTAGGGAGATTTAGGGGAATCCCTAGTAGGATGTGGTGCATGATGACTAAATCTCGCTCCGAAACAAAATCGAAGGGACCGGTTTTTGAAAACAAGACCCGGTTGACAATACTCAAAAGTAGTCTCATCTCGGCATTTAGGTCTTGTGAGTTAACCACATCAAGAGGGCCGCAGTCCTCTCGTCCTAAAACTAGGTTTAGGGCTATTTCCCTTTGGGGATGTGAGGTCGGAGCCTCACCGTCTTTAGGGATTTGTAATACACTAGATAGGGTATCCTCATTGATCTCTATCAATGTCCCTCGGACATAGGCAGTGTACCCCGAGTCCCCTAAGGCCATATTACTAAACATCTCTCTAACTAGACCGGGGTAGGTTGATGTGTTGAGAGTACAAAGATATTCCCAACCTTGGGCACGGAGTCTCTCTCCAATAGAGAACCCCTCACTCTCTAAAAAGTGAAAATCTATAAACCTACCCGTGGTTACTGTGCGATTCGCACAGGAAATGGTCGAGGTTGGCGGAGCAACCGGAGGAGACGGTGCGGAAGGTTCTTCCCTCCGTTCCTCGGCATCGGTCGCTACCCTAGGATGCCTCCCACTTGTTTTCCTAGCTCTTTTGGGTGCCATGGATTAGAAACCCTAGGGAAATGGGGAGTTTTGGTTCGGTTTGAGGTGGAGAGAAAAATGGAGGCTAGGGTTTTGTGTTTTGTTGGGGACGAAAGGGATAGCTCGGGTCGGCTCGAGCTGTTTCGACCTATTTAAAAAAAACCTTCGTTCGGTCCCCGAGACGTCTCCGCGACTAACGCGAGACGTCTCGCCGGGGGGACGTCTCTGCGATTTGCCAAAGACGTCTCCGGCACTGAAAAATTTCAGACTGAATTCTATCTTTTCCCAATTTATTTCATTTAACCACACTAATCAACATGATTTCTTTTGGTGAATATAGGGTGAGTTTGTTTGTGATCCTTCCCTTTAATAATATACCCTATAAAAGTTTGATAATAATTTTTGAATTATTAATATTGAAATGAGGAATGTTTGACCAAATTTCGAATACCTATGAAATAGGCTCTGAAAATATCTCCATGAAGAGTCCAAGGGAGGGTAACCATCCTCCGGAAAGTCAAACTGTTCGTCATTTAACTTAGATAGATTCATGCTTTTACTTAATGAATACTAGGTTTGCTATTTGTGACTTTGAGGTGGATTACAAGTTTGAGTAGCAAAGCATTGCAATACAAGTTCAATTTATTTGCTGGGATCATACAAGCTCAAAGCATTCCTTAAGAGGTTGAACCTATCTTTACAAAGGGGCTTTGTAAAGATATCGGCCAATTGAATTTCAGTACATACATACTCAATCATCACATCATTTTTCAGCACATGATCCCTTATAAAGTGATGCCTAATCTCTATATGTTTTGATTTTGAGTGTTGGACAGGATTTTTTGTTAAATTAATTGCACTTATCACATCTAATTGGTATATTGTCCATTTTGATACCGAAGTCTTCAAGTTGTTGCTTAATCCAAAGAACTTGGGCACAACAGCTTCCAGCTGCAATGTACTCAGCCTCAGCTGTGGATAAGGCAACTGAATTTTGTTTCTTGCTAAACCAAGAAACCAAATTAGCACCCAAGAATTGACATGTGCCACTTGTGCTTTTTCTGTCGAGTTTGCACCCGGCAAAATCAGCATCGGAATAAGCAATTAAATTTATGTCAGATTGTTTAAAATACCATAAGCCTACATTAGATGTCCCTACTAGATATCTAAAAATTCTTTTAACAGCTTGCAAGTGTGATTCCTTAGGACATGCTTGGTATCTAGCACACATACAAACACTGAATAATATGTCTGGTCTACTAGCAGTAAGGTAAAGTAAAGAGCCTATCATACCTCTGTACAATTTGCAGTCTATACTTTTACCTTTTTCATCTTTGTCAAGCTTGCAACTTGAGCCCATGGGTGTGCTGATTTCCTTTGCATCCTTCATCTTGAATTTTTCCAACATTTCCTTGATATATTTGGACTGACTGATGAAGATGCCTTCCTCTGATTGTTTTATTTGTAGCCTAAGGAAGAAGTTGAGCTCACCCATCATGCTCATTTCAAATTCTCCCTGCATAAGCTTGGCAAACTCTTGACAAAGACTATCATTAGTAGCACCAAAAATTATATCATCCACATAAATTTGTACAAGCAATAAGTCATTTTCTTTTCTTTTAATGAAGAGGGTTTTGTCTACATTTCCTCTCTTAAATTTATTTTCAATTAGGAAATTACTTAATCTTTCATACCATGCCCTAGGGGCTTGCTTCAGTCCATACAATGCTTTATGTAATTTATAAACATAATCTGGATGTAAGTGGTTTTCAAAATCTGGAGGTTGTCCTACATAAACTTTCTCCATTATATAACCATTTAAAAAAGCACTTTTTACATCCATTTGATAGAGTTTAAAATCCATGAAGCAAGCATATGCCAAAAGTAGCCTAATAGCCTCTAACCTAGCGACAGGAGCAAAAGTTTCATCAAAATCTATTCCTTTCTCCTGATTATAGCCTTTGGCAACTAGTCTAGCTTTGTTTCTTATAACTATTCCATCTTCATCTAGTTTATTTCTATACACCCACTTGGTGCCTATGATTGAAACATTAGGGGGTCTTTTCATTAGAGTCCAAACTTGATTTCTTTCAAATTGATTTAATTCCTCTTGCATAGCATTTATCCAATTTTCATCCTTTTCGGCTTCCTCTAGTGACTTAGGCTCTATTTGTGAAACGAAAGCAAGATAATTACTAGTATTTCTTAGAGAGGATCTTGTCCTTACCCCTTGTGAGGGATCACCAAGGATTAAATCCCTTGGATGACCATGTGCATACCTCCATTCCCTCGGAAGATCTTGATTTCTTGCTTGAGGTTGATCTTCTTCATCTTGCTGAATTGTATCTTCCTTGACTTCATCTTCAAGTTGTTTGTCTTGTATGGAGAACTCCTTCATTCTGTCTTCAAGTATACCTGCATCACTATCTTCTTCTTTTCTAGAAGAATCTCCATTAGTTTCATCAAAAACAACATGAATGGATTCTTCAACAACGAGAGTTCTCTTGTTGAAGACCCTGTATGCTCTACTAGATGAGGAATAACCTAAGAAGATCCCCTCATCTGATTTAGCACTAAATTTACTTAGATTGTCCTTTCCATTGTTTAAAATAAAACACCGACAACCGAAAACATGAAAGTAACATATATTTGGCTTCTTATTATTCAGCAACTCATAAGGTGTTTTCTTTAAAATAGATCTGACTAATGCACGGTTTAAAATGTGACATGCAGTATTTATTGCTTCAGCCCAAAAATATTTTGGTAGATCCGATTCGCACAACATGGTACGAGCCATATCTGCTAGTGTGCGATTCTTCCTTTCTACCACTCCATTTTGTTGGGGTGTCCTAGGGGCCGAGAAATTGTGATTGATACCATTTTCGTCACAAAATTTTTCAAAGTGTTGATTTTCAAACTCGGTACCATGATCACTCCTAATTGCTTTTAGTTTGAGATTGAGTTCATTCGAAACCCTATTATGAAACTTGATAAAAGCGAGAAAGGACTCATCTTTATGTGCAAGAAATGAAACCCATGTAAAACGTGAAAAATCATCAACAATTACAAGACCAAATTTCTTACCCCCTAGACTAGCAGTTCTAGTGGGTCCAAACAAATCCATGTGAATTAGTTCTAAGAGTTTTGATGTTGAGACTATGTTCTTAGACTTGAAAGAACTTCTTCTTTGTTTCCCTAATTGATATGCAGCACAAATTTTGTTCTTTTCAAAGTCTATTTTTGGTAGTCCTTTGACTAGATCTTTTGTAATTAATGATGACCCAAAGATTGATTTAAAGATTGATTTTGATGATCACAAAACCTTGAAGTATAAATACTAACGTTTGTGTTGCAAGGAGAAAGATAGTTATTTTGCAAGGAATATAGCAAGTTGGAAGAACACAAGAAGGCCTCCAAAGCTCTCAAGAAAAGTTGGAAGAAAGCTACAATTTATTGACCCAAGTTTCAAGTTCAAAGGACTCAAGTTGGAAGAGCAAATTCAAAGAAAAATCCAAAAGAATAGTCCTCGAGTCGACTCCTGGATAGTACGAGTCGACTCCAGGGAGTAACAAGGCAGAAACACAGAGAAGTTATTTTGGACCCTGAGAGCCGAGTCGACTCCTGAGGAACTCGAGTTGACTCCGATGGTTGGCAGGTCGACTCCAAAGGAAGCTAGAGTCGACTCCCAGAGGAAAACAAGCAAAAAGTCAGAGAGCCAATTTCAGACACTGAGAGCCGAGTCGACTCCGAGGCAGCGCAACCCCACAGACAGAAGACGGCATTTTCGTCTCTGAGAGGCGAGTCGACTCCAAGACAGTTCGAGTCGACTCCAAGGCAGCGCGACCCCAAAAGATAGAAGACTGTTTTTTGGATACTGAGGGCCGAGTCGACTCCGAGACAGTTCGAGTCGACTCCGAGACAGCACGAGCCAAAAGACAGAAGCTCGGGAGTTCGGACTCTGAGCACCGAGTCGACTCCCAGAATTTCCGAGTCGACTCGAGTAAGCAAAGTTGAAAAATGCATCCATGGATTCCTTGGGATGAGCCGACTCCAAAAGTGCAAGGTCAGCTCCAGATTTTGGCGAGTCGACTCCGGGTTAAGTCGAGTCGACTCCCAGTCGAGAAGACCACTTTAATTCAAATCTGGAATAGTTGCCGAGCCGACTCTAGAAAAGCATGAGTCGACTCCTGCTACAGTCGAGTCGACTCCAGATCGCGCGAGTCGACTCCGATCCCAACGGAAACTTTGTCAGGAGTTGCAGACTGTGGACAACGGCTCTATTTTTGTCTCTAACGGCTAGATTTCTGGTTCCACGACATGTAAAGCTATAAAATCAAGAGGAGAGCTAGGGGAGACGGTATGGAAGTGGGAGAGAACATTTAGGGAAGAGATTTCAAAGAGATTACAAGGGAAATCTCCCATAAGCACAAAAGGGCCATCCAAAGCAAAACAGAGAGAAGAAGAGCATCCAAGTGAATCCCAAAGCTTCCTCTCCATCCGTGTGCTACCTCGGTGATCCTCTACTTCGTGCCAAATCAGAAGAGAGTCAAGTAAAGAAGAAGCCGAGCTCCTTCATCTTCAAAACTCGTTTAAGGGCTTCTCTTTACTCTATTTGTTTATATTGTTATATTTGCTTATTTAATAAGCTTTGATTTGTTTTAAACCTTTGTTTTAATATCTTGTAACTTGATTCAATCAAGGGATTGAATCAAGGGGTTAAGGTTTGTTGGTGAGCCAAAGGGGAAAACCAACGGTGTTAGGTTGTGGTTGGTGAGCCTTTGGAAAAACCAACTGGGTTGATTGTGAACCCGAAAAACAATCGTTGTAAGGTTGTGGTTGGTGAGCCTGTGGAAAAACCAACTGGGTTTGATTATGAACCCGGGAAAACAATCGGTTGGTTCTAGTCGGTGAGCCTGTGAAAACCGACTGAGTTCGTTGTTATCTCGCAAAACAACAAGTTGGGTTGTGAGCTTGTAAAACAACCGGCTGTAATCTGTAGGATTATAGTGAAATTCCCAAGAGGTCTTGGGGAGTGGATGTAGGTGCTGGGGTGCACCGAACCACTATATGTTTGTTGTGTTTGTGATGCTTTTTGTCATTGTCTATCTTGCTCACTTACTTACCTAGATAAATTGCCTGCTTAACTCTTATCCGCGCATCCTTTAGTTGCAAGCATATTCAATTTACTTAATCAAGTCTCATTCGATAAATCAACCTATTGCTAAGTTTAAATTTCACTGTGCAACTATACAACTTAGCATAATTAATTGAAAAATGTTAGAAGTAGCTTAAAAGTTTTAAAAGACCCAATTCACCCCCCCTCTTGGGTTGTATCTACTGGGCAACAATTAATTTAGAGATTAAATCCATGCTAGCATGCCCTAACCTACGATGCCATAACCAACTAGTCTCATTGACTTTGGGATCCATGGCTACAAGATATTGGCCATCCTTCATGGTGAGATCATCAAGATCTACCATGTAAATATTTCCATGCCTATGTCCTGTGAGTATGATCTCATTGTCAATTGGACTACTAATTATGCATAGTGATGATTCAAATGACACTTTAAATCCCTTGTCACAAAATTGACTTATACTTAATAAATTATGTTTTAGTCCATTAACTAACAATACATTGTCAATAAAAGAGGAGGGTGATATGGAGATTTTACCAACACCAACGATTTGACCTTTAGCATTATCTCCAAATGTGACTACTCCTCCTTCTTTTGATTTCAAGGTGACGAAGAGACTCTTGTCACCGGTCATATGCCTTGAGCAACCACTATCAAGATACCACATTCTCTTTCTATTTCCGGCTGCAAGGCATACCTGCAAAATAATCAAGTGATGCTCTTAGGTACCCAAGTCTTCTTGGGTCCTTCTTGGTTAGTATAGTTGGTTCCCTTAGGCACCCACACTTTAGTTATGTTTTTACCTCTTACAAATGTACTCTTGTTAGTTTGAATCTTTCTTTGAATGCAAGAGTAGGCTTTATGTCCACTTTTTCCACAATGAAAGCATGTAGGTTTTTCAGATTTGACATCTTTTGCTTTCACAAAGAAATTCTTTAGATACTTTTGTTGTTTGCTAGTTTTATATCCTAGACCGGCTTTATTAAAAACAGCTCTTTGATTGGATAGAATAAGATTTAACTTTTCAGAGCTATGTGTAAATTTTTCAACAATTGGTTTGTACTTATGTACCTCATTCTTGAGATCCACATTTTCTTTAACTAATTCTTCCTTATCCTTTTTAAGGAGTTCAACATTTTGCGCAAGTAAGGTATTACTATTGAGTAGGAATTTAACTTTTAGATTTAATTCCTTAATTTGTGTTTTTGCCGTTTCATTTTCAATGCTAAGTTTTGAATTTTTATTTTCTAGGTCAATGGTATTAACATTTTTGAAGCTCTCCTTCTCAATCAATAGGTTTTCAATATCATCCTTTAGTTTTTGATTGGAGGCTTTTAATTCTTTATTCTTTGCTCCTAACATACTACAATCACTCATGAGTTCTTGAAAAGCTTCATATAATTCTTCTAAAGTAAAATTTGTAGTTGAGCTATGACTTACCTCATCGTCTTCGAATGCCATGAAGCACAAATTGGCGGTCTCTTCCTTCTCTTCCTCGGAGGATGATGTGTCACTATCATCCCATGTTGCTTTCAATGCCTTCTTCTTCTTCTTTCCAAAATGCTTCTTCTGTTGAGGGCATTCGGAACGGATGTGTCCCGGTCTCTTGTAATCATAACAAATGATTGGGTCTCTTTCCTTATCTTTTTCCTTTTCCCAATCATTTCTCCCTCCAAACTTCTTGGGAAGGGTTTCTTTCTTCTCATGAATTTCTTAAATTTCCTTACTATTAAACCCAAGTCCTCATCTTCGCTTTCTTCTTCACTCTCACTACTTTCTTCTTCACACACACTTGAAGTAGCCTTGAGTGCGATTGTCTTCTTCTTTGGCAACTCTTCTTCATGTTGCTTCATTGTGAGCTCATGCGTCATCAATGAGCCCAATAGTTGTTCAAGTCCCAATGTGTTGAGGTCTTTAGCTTCCACGATCGCCGTGACCTTCGCTTCTCATGCTTTTGGCAAGGACCTGAGAATTTTACTCACAAGTTCTGGGTTAGTGTAGGATTTGGCCAAATTCTTTAGACCATTTATTATATCGGTGAAGCGTGTGAACATGCATGAGATGGTTTCGTTGGGTTCCATCTTCAATAACTCATACTTGTGAACTAGAATGTTCACTTTAGATTCTTTGACTTGATTTGTACCCTCGTGGGTAACTTCAAGCCTATCCCATATTTCCTTAGCGGAACTACATGTGGAGACTCTATTAAATTCATGCACATCTAGAGCACAAAATAATGAGTTCATGGCTCTAGCATTGAGTTGAACCATCCTGTTATCATTCTCATCCCAATCTTCCTCAGGTTTGGGAATTTGAATGTCATTAACCATGTGAGATGGTTCGTGTGGTCCCTTGATTATGACCCTCCACAAGGCATAATCTTGTGCTTGAATAAAGATCTTCATTCTAGTCTTCCAATAGGTATAATTTGTCCCATTGAAGAGTGGAGGTCTATTGGTTGCCTGCCCCTCAGCAGGAACATTGTTGAAGGGTGTTGCCATCTAGATCTTTGGCCAAGACGGTTAGGTCTTCAAGAAATACACAGAGCACCTGCTCTGATACCACTTGTTGCCCAGAGATGGTCACCCAAGAGGGGGGTGAATTGGGTGTTTTAAAACTTTTTGTCTAATTAAAAATAAAACACACAAATGTATGAGCTAAGGTAAAAATAGAGGTATGAAAACAGACAATCGCAAACACAAGGTTTTATAGTGGTTCGGAGCTTCTACTGCTCCTACATCCACTCTCCAAAGCACCTTTGGGAATTTTCACTATAATCCAAGATTACAGTCCGGTAGTTTTGCGAGTGCACTACCCAACTCGTTGTTTTACACCGGGCTAACAACGAACCCTACAACCCCCAATTTCACCTAGGCTTGGGACGCCTTTCCCTTGTTCCAAGTCCCTTGACTGGAACAAGCACAATAACCAAAGGTTTTACAAAAGATTTGAAAGCTCTAAATAAGCAGATAAAACAGTGAGAAATAACAAAACCCGGAAGAACCCTTTTAGCCGTTGGAAGCGTGGAAAATGGTGGTTCTTCCGATGTGGATCGCGTTGTCTTGAATGTGAGCTTTGAATGCCGATCGGGAGAGAGTAGTTGAGCTCGAAATCAGTTGGAAAGCTTGAAAGCACTTGATTTCTTCACTTGAATGCACTAACTCCCTTGAACCTTTTTCTCTTACTTCTCTCTTGAATGATCTTGTGTTGGGTTGGTGAGAAGTTGTTGGAAGGCACTTAAGAGCTCCCTTTTATAGCCCAAAAAGCAAATATAGCCGTTAGACACAAAAAAAGAAACGTTTGAAATTCAAACAAACCTGCAAAAAGGTGTCAGTCGCGTCCCAGGCGCTCCGAAGACGTCTCCGCTTCAACGCGAGACGTCTCGGCTGTAAGATTTTTCTTTTGACGTTGTTTGGGGTCGACTCGGCGCTTTACGGGGACGACTCTGATGATGAACCATTTGAATGCTTGTTTTTCTATTTTTCTGAGAGGGTCGCCTCGGCACTTTACGGGGACGTCTCGGAATGTTTGCACTTTTTGCATGGGGACGACTCCGCTACCTCGGGGACGACTCTGCTGTTTTATCTTCGAAAAACAAGTCCTCTGGAATTCTCTGAGAGAGTCGACTCCGCTTTTTCAGGGGACGTCTCCGCTGTTTTATCATCGAAAAAGACATCCTCTGGAATACCCTGAGAGAGTCGACTCTGCTACCTCGGGGACGACTCCAGAAGTCTGCTTTTTACTCGCGGGGATGACTCCGCGTCCTGTGGAGACGACTCGCGCGCATCCCTTAAAATCGGCCTTTCTGCCGCCTCTGAGAGAGTCGACTCCGACCATGGCGAGACGCCTCGCCAGGTGCCGGGGACGTCTCCAGACGTGCCAGTTCTTCCTGTTTGTGCCAGAGACGTCTCTGAGACAATCCGGAGACGTCTCGGCTGTCCCTGATCTATTTTCTTCAACTCAAAAATTCTTCAATAAATCCTTAAAAATTATGGGAACTTGCCTAGACATTTCTTAACAATATTGTTAATTAATCACCTGAAATTCTCAAATAAATTGTTAAGATAAATGGAATTATACTCTAGTGTTTTGTATTCATCAAAATCCATTAGGGGGTCAACAGATGCGAAGACGGGAGTTTCTGAACCGTTGGATTGCTTGGATAGTGGTCGCGGGAAAGGAATAGGATTGGTTTGGAAATTGGCTTTGGATTTGAGGTAGGTTATAATCTTTAATTTGCTTGAACTTGGTCTCGAGCCCAATGTTATTTAAATTCAATTCTTGCTAAACTGCTTCAAACCAGACTCGACAAAACTAAAAATAGGACCGTGACTTAATAAAATTACTCAAACATTTTCCCGATACAAAAATAATTAATTATAGCTTTCAATCTAATTAGGACCAAAACTCATTTAATTATAACCTTAGCTTGATTACAACTCCATCAGGTTACTAAACCGGGTCAACCCAATCTCCTGTTTTCATGAAAGATCGCAACCAGGAGAGAGACGAGTTCAGAATCTGTTTTAAGAAAAGAATTATTTACTTATTACCATATTTTAAATTTATTTCAATGTTTATTCAATTTCATGGTAAAATATGTATTTATTAGTTTAAGAACATTGATAAGTGCTATGGAAAGATAGCTAAATTATGAATTATTAAGCACTTATCACCTACAGGCCCCCTACTATTAGGCCTGTCCATCTGCACAGAAGGGTAGGATGTTAAAGGCACAAACTGCTGGGTGGCTGATAAGTGCTAAATAATGCATAAATTAACCTTTTATTCATAGCACTTATCATTATTTTAATTCACATATTTCGTAAATTTAACCATAAAATATGTGTTACCATCATCATTGCATTTTAATAATTATCAGAGGTAATTCGAGTTGATTTAATTATTTAATGATTAAGCCTAATGAATGCAGGTCAAGTCAAACTTATTTGGGATGATCCCTGAATCCAAATCATATGCACCCCGCAAATCAAGACCCTCTGATTCAGTCACCCAACTCTTTTTCCACATGATCCGATTTTAATAAAATCTCTTCAATTATTTGTTTCTTATATCTCAAAGTATATCATCTAATTGCACGGATCTCAAAGCCTCAACCCATCCTTATTCCATCTCTAAACACAACCCCCAGCTCCTCTCCGTTGACAAAACAACTTAACTTCTCATATCTCCTTCATTACCGTTCAGTATTTATCAACAAATCCCAAGCCTTATCCAAAGATCCCCTGCTCCCCAGCTTCCTCAGCTTCATCCTCCCGTGACCCACGATAAGATCCAGCTCCTCCCAGCCAAGTCCCAGCGTCCAAACCAACCGTTTCCAGCCATCGTCCAAGCTTCTCCTTCGCATTGAACAGATCAGGCCATATCCCATGATCTTCGCATCCAGCATCTAAGCCTATCTCGTCGACTTCCTCCATGCTTCGGTCATCCAAGATCTTCATTCCTTCCGCAACCCCTGCTTCGGAACAGAGTCCGAGTCTTCATCGATCCAACCACCCACGAATCTGTCTACCCTCCATGGATAGCTCCAAATCTCAGCAAAACCAGCCAACCGTGGGTGATCTCCCGCTTCCAACGAACAGGGCTCTGTTAAACTAAATCCAAACCAGCAGCATCCATCCATGAATACGATTCCAACCACTGCCAGCAGTTCCCCTGTTACGAGTATCCCATTTGCATCTTTCCGAGTGAATCCCAACCTTTTCCTTTCGTGAACTAACTCATATCTTTCCCAACGGCATCTTAATCTTATCCTCCCATGATCCCATGCTTTCGTGATCCCTTCCCTTCATCCACGTCAAAAGGAATCCCAAGTAAATCAGCTTCCCATGTCTTCCGAAGCTCCTGCATCCCAAACCGATCAGTTCTTCATCTAACTGGATCAGTTCAAATCTACCTCCCGAGATGATTGTATCCCAAACAACTTCATCCCTTGGATTAACAGCTTTGAACTTCATCATGTTCTCCTCATCTTCCCGAATCCTTTGCGATTGAGCTTCATCTCCCAGCCGTGAACATTATCCGAACATTATCATCCCCTGTTTCGGAAACGGAACAGAGGATCATCCTGATCCTCTTCTTCAAAACAAAGCTTCACCGTTTCAGCTCCTTCCGCATCCGAGATCTTCTCCGCAGCAGTTGCAGCTCATATCTTCTTCATCACGGATCAGGATAACAGCTTCATCACGGATTATCTCCCAACGATTAACCACTCGTGAGCCTTATCCTACTTCCTGTCATCTTTATCTTCCCACGACGTGATGAGATAACAGCGGCTGTGAAGGCTATAAAAGGGAGTCGATGATGAAGGCTAGAGGCATTCTTCTCTTCCATTCATTCCTCCCCCACCGGGGGGGGCATTCCCTCTTCCCCACCGGGGACTGATCCCCATCAAGATCTTCGGGAAGGAGGAGAGAAGCCAAGTTTCCCACGGGAGAAGAAGAAACAGGGGAGGGAGTGAGCCACGGGAACATGAGAGAATAAAAAAATAAGAGGAGAGAGAAGAGTTTTGTTATTTTGGGAATATTTCAAAGAAAGAAATCATGAAGGAAGAGATGGGAGCCTGCTGCTGTGCTGCTGCTGCCGTCTCCAACTCCATGCAGGGCTGATCTCCTCACTAGGGCTGGATGTAGCCCTAACAAAGGGCCAAGGATTTTTATATTTTTAATTTCTATTCTTGGAGTTGTATAAACCTTATTCTGCTTCTAATGAATATTTTATTTCATCTCATATTTAATTTCTGTGATTTTAAATATGAAGTTTATACAACTGCTCTTCATGATCATTGAAGTAAAAATAAGATAGTTCATGCTTAAGGAAGATGCGATGTGCTACCACCTTAGATTAGGGTAGACATTTCATGCTAAACTAAAGATGGATTATGCCTAAATTACTTCTGTGAAATTTTATTCGAATGCTTATTAGGCTTGTAGCCAATTTGCATGTTAATCCAAGAATAAATTAAAATATAAATAACCCTTGTTCCGATGTTAGTGGTGAATTCCTTGCCCTAGGTTCTCCCAAATTGATATCATTTTAATTGCATTTTTTTATTCAATTGCTTAGTTTAATAGTCTTCACAAATTCATCATTTTAAATATTTTTATTTTTAAGAAAAATAACTATACCCCAATCCCTGTGGATCGATACCCGTAATCACTATCCTACCAGATACGTGCTATTGCGTGGTCTTTAAAGTTGACTATCAATTTTTGGCGCCGTTGCCGGGGATTGGTAGCATAGTTGTTTTTCTTTTTATTAAAAAAAATTTTCAAAAAAAAATTTTCAAAAAATAAAAAAAAAATAAAAAAATAGTTTCTATTTTTACTTTCCTTATCTCCTTCTCCTCTCTTACTCATTTTTGATTTTTCTTGGTATCATTTGATCAGGAACCAAAGAGGAAGTTTGGGACAATCAGAAAGGGAACGACTGAAAAATGAATACTGTAGAGGTTTGCTTTTTTTTAAAAAAAAATTGCTGAAAATTCTGGTAACATCTGAACCTTTCTTATTTCAAATTGATTCCCATCTAGCCTGCAAGTTGTGGTGATTGTTTGATTTCAATTTTTTTTTACAAAAGTGTGAATGCATGCTTGATACACATACACCAATTAATCTGCACATAGTAAGGGCAATCACCCCAGCAAGATAAGAACTGGATTTCATCACCAGATTCTTGCCCAAATTAGGTGAATCAATTCTCACATAGCTTTCACCTTAATTAAAATCAATTAGACATTGGACCCTAGGGACATTCGAGCTCAATAGGACGAAGATCACCGAAAGTTGCACCAATTTCGTTCTGTGGCTCAGTTGATGTCTAGGCAAGCTTTGTCCCAAGGGAGACAGTTCATCTGTTCGAGGCAAGTGGTTTTTAAGTGGGACCTTTGCAATGCATCGTGACCCCTCCACTTACCTGGGAGCTTACCTGGTCAACTCAGTTCATTAGACCGGATTGGAGGCTTAGGTGCCCTCTTCAAACCAGTTAGGAGCTGTCTAGTGATTTTAGGATAAATATAAGGAATTGATGTATTTTTCTTTTAATGCATGCTTGGCCCATTTTGACTTTGATATCGACAAGACCATAGAGGCAGTCAACTCCGTGCTCGACAATCAGTCTCCCACAAATTTTCTTCTTTGGAAAACTCGGCATGAACCCGGCATGATATAATTAAGGATGCACTGCGTCTGGCTGAAGACGTTAAACTTAGCGCTTGTTGGGAGGCAACCCAATTTTCATAGATTATTTTTGCACATTTTCTTGTCGTATTTTTTTCAGAAGTCCTCATATTACTAATGCAACTAAGGTACAACGTTTCTATCCTCCATATGCATCATATTTTTATCCAAAATAAAAAAAATAATAAAAAAAATAAAAAAATAATAATATAATATTATTAAAAAAAATTAAAAAAAATAATAATACTTAAAAAAACATTGAGGACAATGTCTGATCTAGGTTGGGGGGTATAGGATTCGAATTTTTGAAGAAATTTTTCGCATTTTCGAATAAGTTTTTCGAATTTTTGATTTAAAAAAAAATTAAAAAAAAACCTAATTTCTATGCTTTAGTGCTGAAATGATAAACACACAAAGTATATAAAAACTAAAAAGCCCAATAACTAGTCAGGAGTAAGTCAATTTGAGTTCTTTTTATTAAAAATTCTTTTAGCGAGTTGTAAGATAATTTTTACTTTAAAATTTCACAACACACATGGCCTGCACTTCTAAGGATTAGGTTCAACATTATGTTACTAAGTCTAGTAGCAACCTTGAGTCCTGATGAATCATTCCTATCTAATTCACTATTATCCCGTATTTATTGTTAAAAAAAAAAAGTGAATTTAGTCAGGTACATCGAAAAGGGCTACCTATTGTCAAAGGTCAGCGGGCTTGCAATGATGAATCCGAGCATAGGTCCGTAGGAGAGTCTTGATGCCTAACACCTTATGCCATCTGGTGTGGGAGTGTTGACTGAATGCTCGTTACATGGAGGAATCATTACAAGAGTAAAAGTGCGTAATAAATATAAAATAAATAAAAAAATAAAAAAATAAAAAAAAATAAAAAAAAAGAAGAGAAAAAGAAAAAATAATATTGACCTTGAAAAAGACGATAGTGTGAAAGCCGTCGTTGTAAAAATTCGAGTAAACTGGAATATTACAGATAAAGCCCATGAGGTATTAAAGTAAACATCCACAACTCTCGAAATCCTGCAAGGTAGGATGATTTTGAATCAGTGATTAGGTCTTATCTGACCAATTCTTGGAAACTACTAGTTTTAGCAGTATTTTGGAGAATCTAAAGCCTTAGCTTGTGTATGGTCCAGACATCACCGAGCACCCAAGTATAAATTAGCCTTACAACTCTCTAACAGAAACTTAATGACTTCAACTTAAATTGCATACTGATTTAGGATTTGGGCTGACTTAATAATTAAAACTTTGTGTGCTTTTGAAATTTTTAGCACCTATGCATTTGAAATTAGATTTTATAAAACAATAAAATAAATTTTTTCGACACAGTTTGTGGGTATCTGAGCCGGAAACCCTCACGAGACAAAACTCGTCCACTAGGGCCACCTAGGGGTTTAAAGCCTTATTGCATACGGTAAATGCAATCGCGATTCCTGCGAAAGTGAGTTAGCTTTTATTTTGCTTGAGGACTAGCAAAATGTAGGTTGGGGGGTGTGATAAGTGCTAAATAATGCATAAATTAACCTTTTATTCATAGCACTTATCATTATTTTAATTCACATATTTCGTAAATTTAACCATAAAATATGTGTTACCATCATCATTGCATTTTAATAATTATCAGAGGTAATTCGAGTTGATTTAATTATTTAATGATTAAGCCTAATGAATGCAGGTCAAGTCAAACTTATTTGGGATGATCCCTGAATCCAAATCATATGCACCCCGCAAATCAAGACCCTCTGATTCAGTCACCCAACTCTTTTTCCACATGATCCGATTTTAATAAAATCTCTTCAATTATTTGTTTCTTATATCTCAAAGTATATCATCTAATTGCACGGATCTCAAAGCCTCAACCCATCCTTATTCCATCTCTAAACACAACCCCCAGCTCCTCTCCGTTGACAAAACAACTTAACTTCTCATATCCCCTTCATTACCGTTCAGTATTTATCAACAAATCCCAAGCCTTATCCAAAGATCCCCTGCTCCCCAGCTTCCTCAGCTTCATCCTCCCGTGACCCACGATAAGATCCAGCTCCTCCCAGCCAAGTCCCAGCATCCAAACCAACCGTTTCCAGCCATCGTCCAAGCTTTTCCTTCGCATTGAACAGATCAGGCCATATCCCATGATCTTCGCATCCAGCATCTAAGCCTATCTCGTCGACTTCCTCCATGCTTCGGTCATCCAAGATCTTCATTCCTTCCGCAACCCCTGCTTCGGAACAGAGTCCGAGTCTTCATCGATCCAACCACCCACGGATCTGTCTACCCTCCATGGATAGCTCCAAATCTCAGCAAAACCAGCCAACCGTGGGTGATCTCCCGCTTCCAACGAACAGGGCTCTGTTAAACTAAATCCAAACCAGCAGCCCACTTACCTGGGAGCTTACCTGGTCAACTCAGTTCATTAGACCAGATTGGAGGCTTAGGTGCCCTCTTCAAACCAGTTAGGAGCTGTCTAGTGATTTTAGGGTGAACTTAAGGAATTGATGTATTTTTCTTTTTAGTGCATGCTTGACTGTATTTGACTAATCAGAGGAGTCTTAGTGTATGCTAGGGTGTCGTTCCAGGTCTCCTGAATTAGTA
Source organism: Phoenix dactylifera (assembly GCF_009389715.1). Taxonomy (NCBI): domain Eukaryota; kingdom Viridiplantae; phylum Streptophyta; class Magnoliopsida; order Arecales; family Arecaceae; genus Phoenix; species Phoenix dactylifera. Next base: position 225,828 of record NW_024068084.1, read on the forward strand.
CCTTTTGACTCTGAAATAGAGCGTTCTATTAGGACCCTTCGAGCTAAAATCCGCACTTATAAAACCCTAGGATCTGCTTCACCTATCAAGATGGCTGAAGAACAACCCAAGCTGTTAAAGGAGTATTTCACTCCTTCCATTTATACCTCTCCATCTTGTATCCGACTACCTGATACCACTGCTGCTGTACAGTTTGAGATTAAGTCTAGTGTCATCCAAATGCTTCCCTCTTTTTATGGACTTAATAATGAAGACCCATATAAACACTTGGATGAGTTCCTTGAGATCTGCACTACTGTTAAAATTCAGAACTTCACTGATGATGCTCTGAAACTTAGGTTGTTTCCTTTTTCCCTTAAGGATAGAGCTAAGCAGTGGCTACATTCATTAGAAGCCAATTCCATTCTTTCATGGGCTCAAATGCAACATGAATTTCTAAAAAAATATTTTCCCATAGGAAGAACAAACCAATTTAGGCGTGCTATCACGAGCTTCTCCCAATCTGACGGGGAAGAATTTCATGAAACGTGGGAAAAATTTAGAGACTTACTCCGAAAATGCCCGCATCATCAAATACCCAAATGGCAATTAGTGCAATGCTTTTATGACGGGTTATCCGAACAAAACCGTCAGATGGTTGATGCTTCTTGTGGGGGAACTTTCATGCTTAAGAGTGAGCATGAGGCATGGCAGATGTTTGGAAACCTTAATGAAAATTCTCTCCACCATGCCTCCTCCGCTCGTCAAGCACCCCCGAATTCTCAAAGAAAAGGAACCATATATGAAGTTAGCCAGTCCATAGGTCTATCCGAGAAAGTAGATGCACTATCCCACAAATTGGACCAGTTAATGTCTAGAGAACAGTTTCCAAATTTTTCCCAAGCACAAGTCTGTGCTCTTTGTTCTAGTCCGTCTCATACTATTTTTGAGTGCCCTTCGGCAGCTCAATTTCCTGAATTTGTGCAAGAACAAGTCAACGCTGCTCAAACACAGTCTAGACCGGGTAATGATCCGTATTCTAACACTTATAACTCGGGATGGCGCAACCATCCAAATTTTTCTTGGAAGCAGCAGACTCCCAATACTTCCCAACCTTATTTCCAAAACTTTCAATCATTCCAGAATATTAATCCCTACCGTCCTTCGACTCAATTTCAACACACTCCTCCTCCACCCCATAGAAACACAGCCTTTGAGGAGACAGTGTTGACCTCCCTTCAAGGTTTGAAAACCATTACACAATTGGTGCACTCTCACACGCAATCTATCGCCAAGCTAGAATCCCAAATGGGGCAACTAGCTAATGCACTGAACAAGCGAGAGGAAGGAAAACTTCCAAGCCAACCAGTGAGTAATCCTAGGGGACAATACATGGCTCAAGAAAATCAACCAAATACAATTCATCATGAACAAGCCAATGCTCTGACTACCCTAAGGAGTGGACGTGTAGTAGACAATAAGATTGGGGAGGGTAACATTAAGAAAGGTAAAGAAGAAGAGAGAAATGTATCACATGAAAATCCAAAACCTTCTTCTTCCTCAGTTAGTCCACCTTCGGCCAAAACTCACATCCCAAAGGCTCCATTTCCTGAAGCTCTTAATGCACCCACTCCCTTTGGCAAGAAAGGAACTTCACTAGAGGAGATGATGGAGGTTTTCAAACAAGTCAAAATCAACCTCCTGCTTCTTGATGCTATTAGACAAGTTCCCTCCTATGCCAAATTTCTCAAAGACCTTTGTACCCAAAAGCGAAAATCTAGAACACATGTACCTAAAAAGGTCTTCCTAACTGAGCAAGTGAGTTCTATTCTCCAACACAACACCCCTCCAAAATTCAAAGATCCTGGTGCTCCCACCATCTCCTGTGTCTTAGGAAATAATTTCATTGATCGAGCACTCTTAGATCTAGGGGCAAGTGTCAACCTTTTACCTTACTCAGTTTATGAGAAACTTGGGTTAGGTGAGTTAAAACCAACTTCGGTGTCCCTGCAATTGGCTGATCGATCTGTTAAAATACCACGAGGAACAATTGAAGACGTCCTAGTCAAGGTAGACAAATTCTATTTTCCAGTCGATTTTATCGTCCTTGATATGGAACCGGTGCCGAACTTTAAGAAACAGATCTCTATAATTCTAGGTCGTCCCTTTCTAGCTACAGCCAATGCAAGTATAAATTGTAGAACTGGGGTGATGAATATATCCTTTGGGAATATGAAGGTCAAGTTAAATATATTTCGTGCCTCTGATCAACCTGCAAAGGAAGTTGAGTGCTTCCTAATAGACAAAATGGATGATCTTGTAGAAGAAGCCCTTCCCTATATTTTGGTAGATGAACCTCTGAAAACATACTTGGCCCATTTTGACTTTAATATAGACAAGGCCATAGAAGCAGTCAACTTCCTACCTAATAATCAGTCTTCCACAAATTTTCTTCCTTGGAGAACCCCGCATGAACCCGGTATGATTTGATAAGGATGCACTGCGTCTGGCTGAAGACGTTAAACTTAGCGCTTGTTGGGAGGCAACCCAATTCTCGTAGGTTAATTTTGCATATTTTCTTGTCGCATTTTTTTATTATTTTCTTAACAGGATCCCTCATATTACTGATGCAACTACGGTAAAATGCTTCTATCCTCCATATGCATCATATTTTCGTCCAAAATAAAAAAATATATAAAATAATAAAAATAATAATATAATATTCAAAAAAAAAAATATTGAGGATAATGTCTGATCTAGGTTGGGGGGTATAGGATTCGAATTTTTGAAGGAATTTTTTGCATTTTCACATTTTTAAGTGAATTTCAAAAAAAATAAATTTCAAAAAAAAACCCTAATTTCTATGCCTTAGTGCTGAAATGATAATCACACAAAGTATATAAAATCTAAAAAGCCCAATGATTAGTCAAGAATAAGTCAATTTGAGTTCTTTTCATTAAAAATTCTTTTAGCGAGTTGTAAGATTATTTTTACTTGAGAATTTCACAACACACATGGCCTGCACTTCTAAGGGTTAGGTTTAACATGATGTTGTTAAGTCTGATAGCAACCTTGAGTCCTGATGAATCATACCTATCTAATTCGCTATTAAAAAAAAAAAGTGAATTTAGTCAGGTACATTGAAAAGGGCTACCTATCGTCAAAGGTCAGCGGGCTTGTAATGAGGAACCCGAGCATAGGTCCGTAGGGGAGTCTTGATGCCCAACACCTTACGCCATCTGGTGTGGGAGTGTTGACTGAGTGCTCGCTACACGGAGGAATCATTACAAGAGTAAAAGTGCGTAATTTATAAATCTCAAAAAAAAAGAGAAAAAGAAAAAGAAAAAAAAATAATATTGACCTTGAAAAAGACGATAGTGTGAAAGCCATCGTTGTAAAAATTCAAGTAAACTGGAATATTACAGATAAAGCCCATGAGGTATTAAAGTAAACATCCACAACTCTTGAAATCCTGCAAGATAGAATGATTTTGAATCAGTGATTAGGTCTTATTTGACCAATTCTTGGAAACTACTAGCTTTAGCAGTATTTTGGAGATCTAAAGCCTTAGCTTGTATATGGTCCAGATATCACCGAGCACCCAAGTATAAAGAAGTCTTACAACTCCCTAACGGAAGCTTAATAACCTCAACTTAAGTTGCATTTTGACCTAGGATTTGGGCTAACTTAGTAATTAAAACTTTGTGTGCTTTTGAATTCTTGGCATTTATGCATTTGAAATTAGATTTTATAAAACAATAAACTCTTTGAGTAGAGACAACAGTTTGTGGGTATCTGAGCCGGAAACCCTCACGAGACAAAACTCGTCCACTAGGGCCACCTAGGGGTTTAAAGCCTTATTGCATACGGTAAATGCAATCGCGATTCCTGCGAAAGTGAGTTAGTTTTTTTTATTTATTTTATTTTGCTCGAGGACTAGCAAAATGTAGGTTGGGGGGTGTGATAAGTGCTAAATAATGCATAAATTAATATCTTATTCATAGCACTTATCATTATTTTAATTCACATATTTTGTAAATTCAACCAAAAAAATGTATTACCTTCATGATTGCATTTTAATAAATTATCCAAGGTAATTCAAGTTTGATTTGATTATTTATTAATTAAGCTTAATGCATGCAGGTCGAGTCGAGCTCAATAAGGTAAAGCCTATGGACACTGCAGCATCCTCCAGAGTCGACTCCAAGAACTCTCCTCCAAAACCCAGTGCTTCCCATTAATTCCCGTTTCTTCACCTACTTCTCTTCCCACACTTTTCAATCATTTATTTCTCAGATCTCAAAGTATATCATCTATTCATCTATAGTTGCACAGATCTCAGAGAATTCTAGTCATTGGCCTTTTTCCAACCAAATAGAATTAATTCTATCTTCCCAGCCAAACCAAATTAGAATCTTCAAATAAGCCACGCTATCATGCAAATCCCCCTTCATTCCATCTCATCTTGTTCCGAGTCCATCCCACACTCCAGCCTTCATTCGGACCCAAGACGGAACCAAGGAACAGAGCCACAGTTCTAGATTAACTCCAAAAAAATATTCTTTCGTGACTCCTCCCATCCATCCCAACCACCCACGGATAAGCCCCAGATTTATGCAAACATAATCCCCTGCATCCCAGTTCATCTTCCCATCGTATCTTCCTCCCAGCATCCCGCTCATTCCTCCCAACGTCTTTTCTTTATCTTTCAATCAACTCCCCTGTTCCAGCTTGCAGCCTTATCCAAGCTGTTACGGGGGAACTTAGCCACCATGCCCCACGTGACCGGCACGCGCGCCCGGGAAGACTACGGCTGCCCCTTGATCCAGCAATCCGACCTCGGGTCGGATATCTTCGGCTCCGCAGCCCGACCCCGAGTCGGCTGCCCCTTGATCCAGCAATCCGACCTCGGGTCGGATATCTTCGGCTCCGCAGCCCGACCCCGAGTCAGCTGCCCCTTGATCCAGCAATCCGACCCCGAGTCGGCAATCTCTGACAACAACAGACTGTTCCCCTGAGGCACGCCGCGGCCCCATGCTCCACTACTCCCTGCAACGGCCGTATCCGACGCTGTTTCACGATCCCCTGTAACAGCCGTACAAAGCGGAACTCCACTACGCCCTGCCATAGCCGTACCCAGCGCTGCCCCACGACGCCCTGTAACGGCCATGTCAGTGGCAACCCCATCGCGCCACACGATGACCAATCCCCAAAAGAACCCCCCAGCCTGGTATATATGCGGCTGGGGGGGAAGGAGGAGGGTAAGCAAGATTTTCCAGAGTATCATCTTACCTGCTACCTCTCCTTCTCCTTCGATCTTCCCTAACTTGATCGTCGGAGGGCCCCCACTACCCCGGTGGTGGTGCGAGGCTTGCTTGCAGGTTTTCCGGCGGAAGGTGGAGCGCAACCGAAGCAATTCCAAGGGAACCCCGTTCACACCGCTGTGCCAATCGTTCTCGGTTTGAACCCCCAGCAACAGTTGGCGCTAGAGGAAGGGCCCGGATCTCAGAGCGATCGTAATGGCACGGCGAGGTGGTCGTGGAGCTTCCAATGCTTCCGGTCGCGGGGCCTCTCACGCCTCTGGCCGGAAGGCCGCTGCATCTCCAACACACTCTCAGCAACACTCCACCTCCCCACCGCCCGTTCAGACGGTCGAAGCCGCCCAGTTCGACCAACTAACCCAGCAGGTTCGCACCCTCGCGGAGGCGGTGCAGAATCTGCAGGGTGCGATTTCCCGGGCGCCGCAGCGGGCTCAGGAGCCGCCGCAGCCTGAGCATTCGCCTGTCCTCCTCAACCCGCGCTCCTTCCTCTCCCATGGGGATGAGCGCCGGCGCGAGGAGGATTCTCGAGCACGCTCCATTCTGCCGGGACCCTCCCACCGGAGCCGCGCGGGGTCCGAGAGGCGGGCCCGGGCGCGTTCCCAGACCCCCCAATCCTCGAGGAACCCGCGCTCCAGTCGGTCCCCCTCTCGCCGCTCCTTGTCTCCCACCCACCGGTCGCGCTCCCTGGACTGGCGGGTGGACGATCTCCACCGACAACTCCAGGTCCTGAAGGGCCATTCCAAAGATCCCTTCGCCGACTTAGAGATCTCCTCCCAGCCGGCGCTTGCCTCGAGGATCCTGCGGACCCCGAATCCGCCGGGATTCAAAATGCCGGCGATCGAGCCCTATGACGGGGCGGCGTGTTGGGAACCTGCCCATGCCGCTGATATTTCAAAACAAAAATCAGATGGCAGCGGAATCGGCATGCACGGGTTCGACGTTCATCGCATGAACGTTGTTTCTAGACCTTTCGTAATTAGGTAAGAATTAAAACTTTTAAAACTATTAGGAAGATCAAATCTTCACCTTGCGCGGGTAGATGATCACCGCAAATCTGAATTCGTGGTTTTGGAAGAGGGTTCGCTTGATGCCGTTCAAACGTCCGGCCTCTACGGGTATCCACACAAAGCAGGATCCGATCCAAGCTCTCTATCTCACCGGGGTGCTAGCTCCCTTGCAGAGATAGCTTTTGATGGCTGATCTCCTCTCTTTCAATCAACCCTTGATTGTGCTTGAGAGGAGGAAGAAGAAGGATGAAGATGGGAAGAAGATCAAAAGCCCCTGCAGCCTTCTTCTTTTTCCATGCGTTGGAGCCAAGGAAGAAGACCAAGAGGAGGGAGACGCCTCCTCTTCTTTTCCCTTTGCTGATGGCGGCTGAACCAAGGAGAGATGGAGAGGGGGTGGCCACGGCTGCAAGGAGAGGGATGGATCTCTTTAGGGTGCCGGCCCTAGCCTCTTTTTAAAGGGAGTGGAGCTCCTAACAATTAGGAGCTCCAAGACAACTTGCCAAAGAGGGGGCGCCGGCCCCCTCTCTTCATGTCGCCCTAGCCAAGTGGAGAGGGGCTGATGTCCCTCTTACTTGGTTAACCTAATCCTCTTCCAAAGAGGATTAGGTGCCTCTCTCATGGTTTAATCCCAATCCAATTAGGATTAGCCAATTGGGTTCAATCTATGCTAGTCCTAATCCAACTAGGACTTGAATGAACCATGACTCAATTGAGCTCTTCAATCCTAATCCAATTAGGAGTCATGTTGATTCATTAGATTATTAATTAATTTAGACTTAAGGAATCCTAATCCAATTAGAATTTATTTAATTTTAGTCCTAATCCAATTAGGACTCTATTTGAATCCGAAGTCCTAATCCAATTAGGATTTCTAGGAATCCTACTCCAAGTAGGAATCCAATTTTAATTCAAAGTTCCTAATCTCATTAGGATTGTAGGAATCCTATTCCAAGTAGGAATCCCAGTCCTACTCCAACTAGGATTTCCAGTCCTAATCCAATTAGGACTCTAGGAATCCTACCCGAAGTAGGACTCTTGTTTCAAGTCCAATCAATTAATTTCCTTTCCTTCTTCAACTTCTTATCAATCAAATTGATTTCTTGTGATTCCTAATCACGATTTCAACCATCGGATCGGTCAATACTTCTAGTGTGTGTGACCCCATAGGTTCTATTCTGACTGGTAGTGAGATATATTGTGATCTCTATCTCAATATCATTGAAAACTCCTTTCAATGGGTTGGAACGATTCCAACTCAACTCATTAGGGTTTATCGATCATCAAGATAATCCCTATGAGTCCCACCATCCACCAGTGACACCTAGCAGCATGTAGTGGCTACCCAGCAGAATGGAATGATGAACCTCTAGGTGCAGTTAACATGTGATACAGTCTTACTATCGTGGATCCCTACAGGACGGAGGTCATGGACAACTCGTCAAACCCCATCGTCTGTCATATGTCAAGATTTATTCGACTTGAGTTCGATAGTGGAAAACTCTTTCTCCACTTTATATTACTGCCCTGGCCAAGTTCTTAGAACTCAGTCTAACAAATCACATAGGATCACTCCTTTTCTATCAAGGTCGATAGATTCCTTATAGGTGCATACCCTACTCCTACAGTGAACCTACTGCAGCCAATCTACACTGCATGGACCCATATGGCTAGAGACCATGTATGTGTGCAGTCAAACTACAATAACCTCACTGTGAGTAGCCGAAGCACCGCAGGTCAAAGGACCAGTCGCACTACTGCAACATCAAGCAAGTCACTAACGAGTGGATAGACATCCAAGTGACTTCTTGTCTTGGTCACGCTCAGTACCCTTGTTCTCTAACAAGCACCTGCACTATCACTTCAGTGTCCCTACACTGTGGACTCAAGTCTCGTCCATCCAGAAGGAAAGTGATCTGTGCACTGATCGGATCGATCACCGTCCTCGTGATGATCCATTGATCAGGAGGATTTAGAAATTAATCACCAATGATACATGGCTCAAATTCTCAACTCTTGAGAATATGTATCATCATCTTATTAATTTCTTGGACGATTCATAGACACATAAACAATATGAATGAAAAGATGCCTTTTATTTATTCAATAATAAATAGTCAAGTACAAAATTATGTCCCTAGAATCAACAATGTGTCAGCCAAATTGGCTTCTAGGGCATACATCTAACACGGCGGACCCGCGGGATCACGTCGAGAGTTTCAGGACCCTTATGCTCCTCCACGGAGCATCAGATCCCCTTCTCTGCAAGGCTTTCCCGGCAACCCTCTGTGGCCCGGCGAGGGCATGGTTCGCCGGGCTGGAGGCTGACTCAATCCGGTCCTTCGACCAGTTCACTCGCCTCTTCGTCACTCATTTCGCCGTCAGTAGCCGGCGGCGACTGGTCTCCGACTCCCTCTTTGATGTCCGGCAAAACGAGGGAGAAAGCCTGCGGGATTATCTTACCCGCTTCAACAGGGCTACGCTGGAGGTCCGGAGCCTGAGTCAGGAGGTAGCTCTTTCAGCCCTGAAGCGTGGCTTCCGGAAGGGCAGACTCACCTTCTCCCTGGACAAACGCCTGCCGCGGAGCTTCCCAGAGCTGTTGTCCCGGGCGAACCAGTATGCGGACGCCGAGGAGGCGGCCGCCCACCGGAGCAAGGAGGCCGCCGAGATCCCTCCAAAGCTTGGGAAGAAAAGGCGGAAAGAGGCACGCCAGAGGAGGAGCCCGACGCCCCAGCATCGGCGCAGAAGCCTGTCGCCGGCGAAGAACCACGGCGCCCCACGCCCTCGCTCTCCGCCCCGACGTTTCAACCGGTACACCCCTCTCCTGACTCCCCGGGCCAAGATCCTTATGGAGATCAAGGGGCGGGAGGACCTCCCGGCCCCGAGACAGATGCGGAAGATCCCTGGGAAGAGGCCCTCCCGGGCGTACTGTGAGTACCACCGAGACCACGGCCACGACACGGAAGACTGCTTCCAGCTTCGGGACGAGATCGAGGCTCTCATCCGCCGGGGGCGTCTCGGTCGATATGTGAGCGACCGACGTCCCCCCGCAGACCCGCGTCCGGCCGACCCGGCTCCTCCGGGGCCTCGGGAGCAGAATCGACCCGTTGCGGGCGTGATCCACACTATCACTGGGGGCTGCCCCCGACCCGTGAGGAACGCAGGGGGCTCGACGGAGGCGTCGGGGGCGGCCGTCGCAAAGAGGCAGAGGGTCGGCAACGTAATCACTTTTTGTGATGAGGATGTAAAGGGGGTTCAGACCCCCCACGATGACGCCATGGTAATCTCCCTCACCATGGCAAACTATGATGTAAGGCGTGTTCTTGTGGATAGTGGAAGCTCAGCTGATATCTTGTTTTACGAGGCCTTCCAAAAGCTGGGCTTGTCCAGACAATTGTTGCACAAAATGTCCACCCCCCTCGTAGGATTCACCGGAGACGCTGTCCCGGTGGAAGGTGTCGTTGAGCTGCCTGTGACTGCGGGCGTCGCACCCGCAGAAGCCACGGTGCGATTCGGGCTCTTGGTCGTCCGTGTTCCCTCGGCTTACAACGCTATCCTCGGACGACCCGGGCTGAACGCCCTTCGTGCGGTGGTCTCCACATACCACTTGCTCATGCGGTTCCCCACGACGGTCGGGATCGGGGAGGTCCGAGGTGACCAACCGACCGCACGGCAATGTTTCTTAGCGACCCTCAAAGGGAAGAAGCCCGCAGAAGCCCTAAGCGTCGAGTCCCTTGATGCCAGAGACGAGGTGGCCTTGCGGCAGGGGGAGCCGGCCGAGGGTGTGGTCGAAGTTCCCCTCGAGGAAGGCCGCCGGGACCGGGCGGTCCGGGTCGGCGCCAATCTCGACCCAGGAGCTTGGGCCCGGTTGGTGGAATTCCTCCGAGCCAATGCCGATGTATTTGCCTGGTCGGCGGCCGATGTACCTGGGATCGACCCGGAGGTCATCTCTCACGCCCTCAACGTCGACCCGACCCACCGGCCAGTGAAGCAGAAGAAGAGACACTGTGCCCCGGATCGGATCCGGGTGATCGACCAGGAGGTAGACAAACTCTTGGAGGCAGGATTCATAAGGGAGGTGAGTTACCCCGAGTGGCTGGCAAATGTCGTACTTGTCCGGAAGGCGAGCGGGAAGTGGAGGATGTGCGTCGACTATACTGACCTGAACAAGGCGTGCCCCAAGGATAGCTTTCCGCTTCCGCGGATAGATCAACTGGTCGACGCGACTTCCGGACATCAGCTGCTGTCTTTCATTGACGCCTTCTCCGATTACAACCAGATAATGATGGCCCCACAGGACGAGGAGAAAACTGCCTTTATAACAGACCGGGGGCTGTACTGCTACAAGGTAATGCCCTTCGGTCTGAAGAATGCTGGCGCCACTTACCAGCGCCTCGTCAACAAAATCTTCAAAGAGCAAATCGGCCAGAATATGGAGGTGTACGTGGACGATATGCTGGTGAAGAGCCGCCAGGCAGACCAGCACATCGTGGATCTGGAGGAGACTTTCACCACCTTGCGGAAGTTTCGCATGAAGCTGAACCCAGCGAAGTGCGCCTTTGGCGCTTCGGCCGGGAGGTTCCTCGGTTTCATTGTCAACCAGCAGGGTATCGAAGCCAACCCGGACAAAATCAAGGCCATCCAAGGTATGTCCCCTCCGGCCAAAGTGAAGGAGGTTCAGGAGCTCGCTGGAAGGGTCGCCGCGCTCGGACGATTTGTGGCAAAATCGGCCGAACGCTGCCAACCATTCTTCAAGGTGTTAAAACGCCCGAAAGACTTCCTCTGGACGGCAAATGTCAAGCAGCATTTGACCAGCTCAAGGAATACCTGGCGTCTCCTCCCCTGCTGTCCAAGCCGCAAGAAGGGGAGATGCTCTACCTCTATCTGGCGGTCTCCCCAACCGCGGTCAGTGCGGTGCTGGTTCGGAAAGAGGCAAAGCTCCAGAAGCCCGTGTACTACATCAGCCGGGTCCTACGGGATGCCGAGGTGCGGTATACGAAGGCTGAAAAGATCGCCTTCGCGCTGCTGACCGCGACCAGGAGGCTCCGCCCCTATTTCCAGGCCCATTCTGTCACCCTCTTAACTGATCAACCACTACGACAGATCCTCAGCAACCCCGAGAATGCGGGACGGCTGGTGAAGTGGGCAATAGAACTCGGTGAGTTTGACATCCGCTACCAGCCTCGGCCCGCCATCAAGGCCCAGGTGCTCGCGGACTTCCTCGCTGAGTGCACGGTGCAGGTGGCGGAACCTAGACCGCCGGAAACGCCCAGCCTCGACCTCCCGACCTGGACGCTTCACATCGATGGGTCGTCGAACCCCGAGGGTGGAGGGGCCGGGCTGGTCCTTACCAGTCCTGATGGAGTGATAGCCGAGTATGCCTTGAGGTTTGGATTTCCAGTGACCAACAACGAGGCGGAGTACGAGGCCCTAGTCGCGGGACTCAAACTCGCCGGGGAGCTCGGCATCCGGCGTTTGAAGGTCTTCACCGACTCCCAGTTGGTGGTCGGGCAGGTCCGTGGGGAGTTCGAGGCCCGGAGCCCGACCATGCAGAACTACGTCCGGAAGGTGCAAGCACTCATTCCCGACCTCGGCAGCGTCGACCTCCAGCAGGTCCCCAGAAGCGAAAATGCCAGGGCCGACAGGTTGTCCTGCTTGGTGGGCGCAGAGGCGCGCAACCTGTCGAGGGCAATCTACCTGGAGACCCTGGATGCCCCGAGCATCGGCGAGGCTGGGGCGGTGATGGCGATTGATCCGGAGCCGTCTTGGATGGACCCGCTCGTCGCCTACCTCACCGAAGGGATCCTCCCTGAAGACGAAGATCAAGCTCGGCGACTTGTCAGGAAGTCCGCCCACTACGTACTCTATGAAGGGAGGCTGTATCGGACCTCGTTCACCGCCCCCCTCTTAAGGTGCCTCCGCCCCTTGGAGGCGGCCTACGTCCTCGGCGAAGTCCACGAGGGCGTCTGCGGATCGCACTCGGGGGCTAGGTCCTTGGCGCACAAGATCATGAGGCAAGGCTATTATTGGCCTACCTTGTTGGAGGACTCAAAGGATCACGTACGGAAATGCGACGCCTGCCAGCGCCACGCCAACGTCCAGAGAGTCCCTTCTGTCCCCTTGGCACCAATCACCGCACCCTGGCCCTTCTCACAGTGGGGAATGGATATCCTCGGACCGTTCCCCGTCGCTTCCGCCCAGCGGAAATTCTTGATTGTTGCAATCGACTACTTCACCAAGTGGGTGAAGGCGGAGCCGCTGGCCACTATCACGGAGGCGCAAGTCCGGAAGTTCGTAAAGAAAAACATCATTGTCCGATTTGGGGTACCCCGGGTCCTCATCTCGGATAATGGTCGACAGTTCGACAACAAGCATTTCCGTGACTTCTGCGAGGAGTTCGGGATCGAGCATCGGTTCACATCTGTGTCGCATCCCCAAACCAACAGTGAGGCCGAAGTGACAAATCAGACAATCCTCCAAGGAATTAAGGCGCGAATCGGTCGGACGAGGCAAGCTTGGGTCGAAGAACTCGAGAACGTCCTTTGGGCGTATCGGACCACGCATCGGACCCCTACCGGGGAGACGCCTTTCGGCCTAACCTATGGCACGGAAGCGGTCGTCCCCGTGGAGCTCGGACTCCCCTCGCCCCGGGTGGCCGCGCACCGACCCGAGGCCAATTCGGAGCAGCTCTGAGGGAACCTGGACCTCTTGGAAGAAGCGAGGGAAATGGCACAGGTCCGGATGGCGATGTATCAGCGGAGGGTGGCCCGGTATTATAACTCCAAGGTCCGACCAAAACTTTTCAGAATCGGAGATCTGGTGCTAAGGCGGGCCAAAGCATCTCAGCCCGCGGAAGGTGAGAAGCTGGCGCCAAATTGGGAAGGCCCGTATAGGGTTCGCTGGGTAAACCGACCTGGCTCCTACCAGTTGGAGGCACTAGATGGTCGAGAAATTCCAAGGAGCTGGAATTCCGCTAACCTGCGGGTATATTACCAGTAGAAAGACAAAGCCAGAAAGACAGCTCAAAAAATATATAGTTCTTTTCATTTCAATAATTCCTGGTTACAATGGCGTGTTCGTGTGATTACAAAGAATTCCCAGAGGGGGATTGGGGAGTAAAGAAACTAAGGAAGAGGTGGGGACTCCGTGAAGCTGAAGATCTGGGATCCCGAACCCTCCGCCCGAAGCAGCTGCAATCCCACTGGCCGTGGGTGCTTCCCCCCGGAGGCGCCATCGACGCCTCACGCAAAAGACGAAGAGCCGGCGCGGACGAAGAAGAAGTTCACACTGCTTCTAGAGGAACGCCACCTCCAAGAGATATTCCGGTCCTCCCCAGGAGAAGGGGAGGAAAGGAATATAAGGGAGAAGAGCGCGAGGAGGCGTGATCCCGGATGAAACGCCTAGAGCGGAGTTCCGCCGGGGAGAATCCTCCCGTTGATCCCAGATGAAACGGCTAGTTGGTGGAAGTCGCGAGGGGCGCGCCTCCCATTCCTCCGGCTAGGATTTCCCAGCCACGCGCCGGAGAGGAGGTCCACGATCCATGGCAACCTGAACAGCTCCGGCTTGGCAGGCTCCACCGCACCTGCGCTTATATTTATAGCCAAACTGTGGCCCCCCGGTCGTTCTGATGCGGGTGGCTCCAATAAATGCGGGCACATCGAATCCGGAGCCGTTCCGGCTCTCGAGGTTTATCCCCCCACGATCTCCTAGGCATCATTCTCCTTAATTGCATTCTTCGTGCAGGACACTCCGGACGGCGTGTATCCCGCGTCCCACGTATCTCCGCACGCGCCCAGGCCGCATCCGCCTCGAAGAACGCGCAAGCAACTCCTCGCAAGCAGCAACTGGCCGGTCCGATTTCCCAGGTAACGCCTCAATTAGCATTTAATGGCCTTCTAGTGTTCCCCAGGCGACGCTTCGAGAGGGGGAGAAACACGATCGCAGCTGGCCACGGAGAAACTGTTAGATGTATGCCCTAGAAGCCAATTTGGCTGACACATTGTTGATTCTAGGGACATAATTTTGTACTTGACTATTTATTATTGAATAAATAAAAAGGCATCTTTTCATTCATATTGTTTATGTGTCTATGAATCGTCCAAGAAATTAATAAGATGATGATACATATTCTCAAGAGTTGAGAATTTAAGCCATGTATCATTGGTGATTAATTTCTAAATGCTCCTGATCAATGGATCATCATGAGGACGGTGATCGATCCGATCAGTGCACAGATCACTTTCCTTCTGGATGGACGAGACTTGAGTCCACAGTGTAGGGACACTGAAGTGATAGTACAGGTGCTTGTTAGAGAACAAGGGTACTGAGCGTGACCAAGACAAGAAGTCACTTGGATGTCTATCCACTCGTCAGTGACTTGCTTGATGTTGCAGTAGTGTAACTGGTCCTTTGACCTGCGGTGCTTCGGCTACTCACAGTGAGGTTATTGTAGTTTGACTGCACACATACATGGTCTCTAGCCATATGGGTCCATGCAGTGTAGATTGGCTGCAGTAGGTTCACTGTAGGAGTAGGGTATGCACCTATAAGGAATCTATCGACCTTGATAGAAGAGGAGTGATCCTATGTGATTTGTTAGACTGAGTTCTAAGACCTTGGCCAGGGCAGTAATATAAAGTGGAAAAAGAGTTTTCCACTATCGAACTCAAGTCGAATAAATCTTGACATATGACAGACGATGGGGTTTGACGAGTTGTCCATGACCTCCGTCCTGTAGGGATCCACGATAGTAGGACTGTATCACATGTTAACTGCACCTAGAGGTTCATCATTCCATTCTGCTGGGTAGCCACTACATGCTGCTAGGTGTCACTGGTGGATGGTGGGACTCATAGGGATTATCTCGATGATCGATAAATCCTAACGAGTTGAGTTGGAATCGTTCCAACCCATTGAAAGGAGTTTTCAATGATATTGAGATAGAGATCATAATATATCTCACTACCAGTCAGAATAGAACCTATGGGGTCACACACACTAGAAGTATTGACCGATCCGATGGTTGAAATCGTGATTAGGAATCACAAGAAATCAATTTGATTGATAAGAAGTTGAAGAAGGAACAAAGGGAATTAATTAATTGGACTTAAACACAAATCCTACTTCGGGTAGGATTCCTAGAGTCCTAATTGGATTAGGACTGGGAATCCTAGTTGGAGTAGGACTGGGATTCCTATTTGGAATAGGATTCCTACAATCCTAATGAGATTAGGAATTTTGAATTGGATTCCTACTTGGAGTAGGATTCCTAGAAATCCTAATTAGATTAGGACTTCGGATTCAAATAAAGTCCTAATTGGATTAGGACTAAAATTAAATACATCCTAATTAGATTAGGATTTCTTAAGTCTAAATTAATTATTAATCTAATGAATCAACATGACTCCTAATTGGATTAGGATTGAAGAGTTCAATTGAGTCATGATTCATTCAAGTCCTAATTGGATTAGGACTAGCATAGATTGAACCCAATTTGGTTAAGCCTAATTGGATTAGGACTTAACCACATTAGGGCATCCAAATCCTTACCTAATGAGGATTAGGGCAACCATGAAGGAGGGGCACACGCCCCTCCTCCTTTCATTTTGCTTGGTGCGGCAACAAGAGGGGCCGGCGCCCCTCTTGGAATTATTTCAAGGGAGCTCCTAAAAGTTAGAAGCTCCACTTGTTATTTAAAGAGGGCTTCATGGGGGCTGACCTAATAGATGAGATGAGAAGGCTTCTTCCTTGCTGCCGTACGCCCCCCTCTTGCTCCCCCTTTGGTTCAGCCGCCATCAGCAAAGGGAAAAGAAGAGGAGGCGTCTCCCTCCTCTTGGTCTTCTTCCTTGGCTTCAACGCGTGTGAAGAGAAGAAGGCTGCGAAGGGCTTTGATCTTCTTCCTCTTCTTCATCCTTCTTCTTCCTCCTCTCAAGTGCAATCAAGAGTTGATTGAAAGAGAGGACATCAGCCATCAAAGCTATCTCTGCAAGGGAGCTAGCACCCCGGTGAGATAGAGAGCTTGGATCGGATCCTGCTTCGTGTGGATACCCGTAGAGGCCGGACGTTTGAACGGCTTCAAGCGAACCCTCTTCCAAAACCATGAATTCAGATTTGCGGTGATCATCTACCCGCGCAAGGTGAAGATTTGATCTTCCTAATAGTTTTAAAAGTTTTAATTCTTACCTAATTACGAAAGGTCTCGAAACAACGTTCATGCGATGAACGTCGATCCCGCACATGCCTCTTCCGCTGCCACCTGATTTAATTTTTGAAATATCAGCATCATGGGCGGGTTCCCAACAGTGGTATCAGAGCCTAGGCTTCGTAGATTAAGGTAAGAATTAAATATCTAAAGGCTTATTAGATCTGAAAATTGATTGATCATGCATGCTGAAAAATTCTGCATGCAGATTTTTCAGGGGTGCTGATTTTTTTTTTTTTTTTTTTTTTTTTGCATGCTGATTTTTATGTGATAAAAGGATGATTCTAATTGCATTGTTAATGGGATTACAAAGTTTAGAATCATGATTAGCATGATCAGCGACCTATGTCATGATATAATCAGTTAGTTTTCAGATCTGAAAATTATAATTGTTGCATACGGTGATGATCATAGGATTTAAACCCTTTTGGTATCAAATGTAATGACCTGCGATGTGATCTGCGATGTCATGTAATTTTTCAGATGCTTGCATGCATCTTATTTGATGTTTTGAGAGGCCTGCGTGCCTCCTAAAAGGAGATGTAAATTATTTTTATTTTTATTTTACATCTGGTTGTATTTCTGTGATGTGATGTACATCAACGATCAAGTTGAAGCAAAGGCATGAGATGAAAGGTGATCTAAGCGGTTGATGGCGATGGGATCAAGAGTTGATCAAGGATCGAATCAAGGAGGCTTGGAACCAATTCAAGAGTTGAAGACCACTTGATCGATTGATGTGCATGTGCTTGTAATATGACCTAATTAGAATCCATGATCATCACCTAGTTAAAGTTTAGCTTTATTAGATGCTGCGATTATAACTGCCTGTGATGTGCCGTTTACATGTGATGTGAATGCGAGTCGGGTAGATAGGTTTACATATGATGTAGCAAACCCAATTGAGACCTAAATCAAAACCTCCTCAATCAAGTCGAGAGTGAACCGACATGAGCAAGTCATATTAGATTAATTGATCTAATTGGTGTCTAGGAAAGCATGAAAGGTGGTTACTTAATTAGGACCTTACTCTCTGAGTAAGGGGAGCCTCCCACCTGCTTACCTGGCCGATTGTTCGATTACCTCTTATGAAGGGCTCAAGTTGCAAACACTAAGACCTGATTAACCAATATTAAGTCAATAGGTCTTCCACTGTAGTAGAGCTGCTAAGGCCTTTCTGATGTTGATTTGTCTCGGCTGGACACAGTGGTCAAGTTGCATCGGGGGGCTGGACCTCTCTATAGACATGAGATGTTGTAGGGTAAAGGTGGGGTTGGGCACCAATAACTGTTAGGTGAGGACCCAATGACGACTTTATTCCTACGGTTATACGGTGGGTCTGACTTAACTAAGAAATGGGACCAATAACTGTTAGGTGAGGTCTTCATGGCTTAGAGACCAAGTTGCACTGCAACATGCTTGAGAAGTATTGTACAAGAGTTGTACACTCATCCATCTATGTGTCACCAATAACTGTTAGGTGAGGTGGCATGTAAATTGGTGGGACCGCAGTACCCACTAGAAACCCTAGTCGTGTGGGATTTCCGTTTCCCTACCAGGGGAGTGTGAGGGATTCGAGAAAATAGTGGGAGTTACATTTGTTCTAAAAGACCTTAGAACAGATTAGGATCAAGTACAAAAGTCTAACTAGAATCTTTACTCTCTGCAGATACAATGTCGGCTTCAAACCCTTTGACCCGTATTCTTGAGACCAACCGACTGACCGGAACCAATTACAAAGACTGGCTTAGAAATCTCAAAATAGTTTTGGACTGTGAGAAGATAGGCTACATACTCGATTCAGATATCCCCACACTACCAGCACGTCCTACTGATGTTCAGCGTGAAATGCATAAAAAGTGGTTGGATGATGACATTAGAGTAAAATGCTATATGATGGCATCCATGTCTAATGAACTCCAATGCCAGCATGAAAATATAAAGACTGCTAGGGACATACTGGCACACCTGCAAGAGTTGTATGGTGAGCAGAGTCGCACAGCTCGTTTTGAAGTGTCCAAGAGGCTCTTCAAAGCGAAGATGCGCGAGGGGCAGTCTGTCCATGATCACGGTCTGACATGATCAAGGACCTAGAGGAGCTTGAGAAGCTCGGTATGGACATGCACAAGAAATTACAAGTGGATTTGATCCTACAGTCACTTCCTGATTCATTTGGTCAGTTTATAGTAAACTACCACATGAATAAGATTGAATGCACTAAGACTGAACTAATCAACATGTTGGTAACTGCTGAGGGAGCCTTGAAAGGTTCAAGGGGCAATGTCCTTGCTGCTGAGTTGACTTCTGGTTCCAAGAGAAAGTCTACTTGGAAGAAAAAGAAGCCTGCAAAGAAGCAGAAGAAAGACAAGAAGCCAAAGAAGGAAGTTCAAAAGAAAAAGGCTAACGACAAAGGAAAATGTTTCCACTGCAATGTCGAAGGCCACTGGAAGAGAAACTGTCCTTCATACCTCGAGAGCCTGAAGAACAAGAAAGGTGACACACCTTCAGAAGGTATAGACTTGCTCATAATTGAAACTAATCTAACGGTTTCTTCTACTTCTAGTTGGGTTATAGATTCTGATTCTAGTGCTCATTTGTGCACTACCATGCAGGGTCTAAAGGAAAGTAGAAGGCTGGCGGAAGGTGCGGTAACCCTTCGGGTTGGCAACGGGGCAAAAGTTGCTGCTGTGGCTGTGGGCACCTACCATCTGCGACTACCGTCTGGATTTAGTTTAATACTTAGAGACTGCTATTATGTACCTGCTGCTAGCAGAAATTTGATTTCTGTCTCTTGTCTAGCACAGGAAGGTCATGTTTTTACATTTGACAAAGACTGCTGTTCTATTTATTTGAGAAATAAAATAGTCGCACGTGGTTTTATGATTGACAGTCTCTATCATTTACATATGGATGTATCTGTGAATGTTACCGAGCAAGAAGTGAGTGCCAAAGGATCCAAAAGATCCAGAGATGAGATAAACCAAAGATATTTGTGGCACCTCAGGCTTGGCCATATTGGAGAGGACAGAATGAACAAAATGGATAAAGATGGGCTTTTAGGCTCATTGACTTCCGAGTCATATCCAGTTTGCGAGTCCTGCCTTCAAGGAAAAATGGCTAGACTGCCCTTTGTAGGACATGGGGAGAGGACCACTGAAATACTTACCCTAGTACATACAGATGTATGTGGCCCATTCGATGTGCTTGCCAGGGGACGTTATTCTTACTTCATTACCTTTACCGATGATTATTCACGGTATGGGTATGTGTATCTTATGAGACACAAGTCTGAATCTTTTGAAAAGTTCAAAGAGTTCAAGAATGAAGTAGAAAAACAAACTGAAAAACCTCTTAAGGCTCTTCGATCAGATCGAGGAGGAGAATACCTTAGTGGGGAATTCCGGGACTATCTCAAAGAAAACGGCATAGTCTCACAATGGACACCTCCGGGTACACCTCAACTCAACGGGGTGTCAGAGAGGAGGAATCGGACCCTGTTGGACATGGTCAGGTCCATGATGAGCTTCACTGATTTACCTATGTTCCTTTGGGGAGATGCCTTACTCACAGCGATTTATTTGTTGAATAGAGTTCCCTCTAAATCCGTTCCTACCACACCGTATGAGATATGGCATGGTAAGAAACCAAGTCTGGGTCATCTCAAGATTTGGGGATGTCCGGCCCACGTCAAGAGACTACAGGCGGACAAGTTAGAGGCTAGGACCATAAGTGCTCGTTTTATAGGATATCCTAAAGAGTCATTAGGATACAATTTCTACATCTCAGAGGATCACAATGTGTTTGTGAGCCGTCATGCCATCTTCTTGGAAAATCAGTTTATCCTTGATAGAGGCAGTGGGAGGAAAATTGAGCTTGAAGAGAAAGTCTCTGAAAAGCAACGAGTCATGGATCCTATAGAACCCATTCATAAAGAGCCAGTACACGATGTCCCTCAACCACCTCGTAGATCTAGTAGGGTCTCCCATCCTCCCGATAGATACTTAGGTATACTAGCAGAGGATACCGAGGAAATGTTCCTAGTGGGAGATAGGGATCACATACGGGATCCCAAAACCTACAACGAGGCGATATCTGATATCGATTCCGAGAAATGGCTGGAAGCTATGAAGTCAGAGTTAGACTCCATGCATTCCAACCAAGTCTGGACCTTAGTAGATCCACCAGAAGGTATTGTACCTATTGGATGCAAATGGATCTACAAAAGGAAGATAGGTTCGGATGGAGAGGTAGAAACCTATAAGGCAAGGCTTGTGGCGAAAGGGTATAGTCAACGCGAAGGCATTGACTATCAGGAGACCTTTTCACCTGTAGCCATGCTAAAATCCATCCGAACATTGCTTGCCATTGCAGCATTTCATGATAATGATATCTGGCAGATGGATGTGAAAACTGCTTTCCTGAATGGATATCTTGATGAAGATATCTATATGGAACAGCCTTTGGGTTTCACTTCCAGTGATGGAGATCACAAGGTCTGCAAGTTGCAAAGGTCCATTTATGGACTAAAGCAAGCATCTCGGAGTTGGCACACTTCTGCAAAAATGGCACAGATGAACAGTGAGTTGGGTCGACCCAAGGAAAACATGAGTCGACCCAAACATCAAGATCCTCAAACAACTCAGAAAATGGTTCTCTGGATTTACTGAGAAGGTCGACCCAAGAAGAAGTTGAGTCGACCCAAGTAAGCCTTGAGTCGACCCAAAGAAAGGTTGAGTCGACCCAAATGAAGAAAGGCTGAAATTCAAGATTCTGAATTTTCTGAAAGTTGGGTCGACCCAAGAAAAGTTTGAGCTGACCCAAGGTTGGGTCGACCCAAGAAAAGTTTGAGCTGACCCAAGGTTGAGTCGACCCAAGAAAAGTTTGAGCTGACCCAAGGTTGAGTCGACCCAAAGAAAGGTTGGGTCGACCCAAGGGAAGGAAGGCTGAATTTCAAGTTTCTGTGTTTTCTGAGAGGGTCGACCCAAGGAATGTTTGAGTCGACCCAAGTGAAGGTTGGGTCGACCCAAGGACAGGTTGAGCCGACCCAAACACGGGCTGAACATAACGGCTAGTTGTGCAGAAATGCTTTTTGGACTCCCAACGGCTATAAACGGCTAGTTTCTTCAATCCAACGGTCAGAAAGGACTATTTGGAGGTTGGAGAAGTATTTAAGAGGGAGTATTCATTAGAGGAAGCAAGCTTTTGGGAAAATACATTAAGTGCATTCAAGAGAGAACCCTAGCAAGGCAAGCTTCATCCAAGTGCTTCATTCAAGAATCAAAGAAAGGGATTGAGCAGATTCAAAGAGGCATCAAGAGCTCCATCCTCCCTTGAAGAATGAAGCATCCTTGACAAAGAAGAGCAAAGCCACTTCAAAGCGATAAATACTTTCTAACTCTTCTTTGTAGTTTATATTGTTTCATATGCTCATTTAGGAGTTTGAATCTTTTCTTTTCATTTGTTAAACACTTTGTAAAGGTTCGTTGGTAAGCCCGCAAAACCAACAAAGGTTTTTGGTGAACCCGGAAAACCAAAGTGCAAAGGTTCGTTGGTGAGCCCGCAAAACCAACAAAGGTTTTTGGTGAACCCGGAAAACCAAAGTGTAAAGGTTCGTTGGTGAGCCCGCAAAACCAACAAAGGTTTTTGGTGAACCCGGAAAATCAAAGTGTATAGGTTCGTTGGTGAGCCCGTAAAACCAACAAAGGTTTTTGGATTGTGAGCCCGAAAAATAATCCAACTGTAATCCGCGAGATTATAGTGAATTCCCAAGGGGTCGCTTGGGGAGTGGACGTAGGTGCTAAGGAGAGCACCGAACCACTATATATTGTTGTGTTTGTGTTGTGCATGTGCTTACATTTATTCTTGCATTATCTTCCATCTTTGTTCTAGTTTAACTCATTCAAATAATTTAAGAAAGCATCCACCGCACTTAATTAAGAAAACTTTTAAAACACCAAAATTTAAAAGAAACCAATTCACCCCCCCCCTCTTGGCTTGTCACCTTGGGCAACAAGTGGTATCAGAGCAAGGTGCTCTAATAGTACTCATTGATCTCACAATCAAGAGTTAAAGATCATGACAACCCAAGTGGGATGTTCTATGAGTGAGGGACAATTAATTGATAGACCTCCACTATTTGATGGTATAAACTACACATATTGGAAAGCACGCATGCGCATTTTCATTCAAGCACATGACTACGATTTATGGAGTATCATAGTCAATGGGCTACACACAAACACTAATCATGATAAAGAAAGGGCTCAGCAAAATGCAAAAGCCATGAATATTCTATTTTGTGCATTAGATGATAGTGAATTTAATTACATATCTTCTTGCATAACTGCTAAAGACATATGGAATATGCTTGAGGTTAAATATGAAAGCACTAACATTTTTAGCAAATCAAAAATTAGCTTTGAAGAAGATGAGAGGCAAGCAGATATTGAAAACCTATGCCTTGTGGCACACAAGAACGAGGTATGTGTTGAAACACAAAGTGTCTCCTCTTCTGAATATGAAGTATATGATAAAACTGAAGATGATTTTACACTTAATGAGTTACATGATGCATTTCTTGATCTAATGAAAGAACATAAGAAACTCATTTGTAAAAATAAGAACCTGAAGAATGAAAAGAAAATCCTAGTAAATGAAAAAATGAAACTGTCTAATCATTATGAAACACTAATTAAGAAACATACTAATGAAACTAAAATCTTAATTGAGAAAAATAAAGAACTAAATCAGAAAAACCAACTTCTCACTGAAAGCTATGATAAACTTAAGAAAAATAACAAATTGCTTTCAGAAGACAATGAAAGGTTAACTAAAGAAGTTAACAAATTTAAGCCTATAGTTGAAAAATTTACTATTAGCTCTGAAAAGCTGAACTTAATGATAAATAATCAAAGAGCTGAATTTGAAAAGGATGGATTAGGATATCAATCTTGGTACACACAAAAATTCCTTAATGACATGTGTGTTAAATCCTCTACTATCTGTCCTAAAACAGATTCTAATTTATCTGATGAACCTAATAGGCAAAAACAGAAAATTGTAAGTTTATCTACTACTCATGTTAAATCTATGTTTGTTAAATTTAACAAGATGATGCAGAAATTCACTCCTTGTAATCCTAAAATTTGCAAGTCTATGGACAAAATAGCTATTAAGAAAATATGGGTTCCAAAAGGAACAATAATAGCTAACCTACAAGGACCCAAAAGAGCTTGGGTTCCTAAGTTGAAAATCTGAATATTTTCTATAAGTGTATCTAGCACTCAAGGCTCCAACCAAAAGATGTTAATTTAGACATTGGGTGCTCTAGACATATATTAAAGAATGAAACTTAAAATATACTTAAGAAAAGTAATTGAAATGAAAAGAATAATGAAATTAGTAATCCTTGCATATCATCATTCTCTTTGCCTTAGTATCCAATTAAAACATAAATTGCAGGTATTAATCATTTCTGTGATATAAGTGATACTTTTGGCATGAAAAGAAAATATATCCAAATCACTCCATCTTTCTATATTATGCTTCAGTTATTGATGGATAACTTGCTTAATCAATACTCTTAGAATAACTCTTTAAATTCTCTATATGCTTGATTGAGAGGTCTTATCCATGACATTATCTTCTATTGATCACAAACATAAAAATGTCTACTTGGTATAATTTTTTTTTTTAAATATATGCATTAAGAATACCAAGATTAAAGAGTCTAGTTTTGGCATATAAAATCAACTCATACTAGTATGGACTTGATCTCAAAAGACCTTGTCATTGGTTCACTTAGATTATTCTTTGCAAGGTCAAAGTTTGCTATGTATGTCATCTAGAAAAACAAACTAGAATCATTTCTAAATCTGAAAATATTGTTTTCACCTTTTAGCCTTTGAAAACTCTTCATAAGAACTTATTTGGAGCTCTAGGATTGTGAACCTAGGAGATAAGCTCTCTAATTTTGTAATTATGGATGATTTCTCAAAGCTAATGTTGGTTTTATTCTTGGCACTTAAATTGAAATATTTTCTGCTTTGGCACAAACTTACAAAAGGTTTCAAATGAAAAAGGTTTGCAAACTGTGAAAATTCATGGCACAGCCTTGAAAACCAATTTGTTGATAAAATGGTATTGAATACAATTGTGCTTGCACCAAGAACACTATTGCATATAGGGGTTATAAAAATATATATATAAAAAAAAATATAGAACCTTTGTTGTGTAAGGACAATGCTTTGTGATAGCAGTTGATTAATACTATCATCACAGCTTGTCATATTATAAGGTTTCTATTAAATCTATTTTTAAAGAAAACCCCATGTGAACTCATGAAAAACAGAGAATCAAATGTTGCATACCTTCATGTTTTTCAGTTATACATATTATGTTCTCAAGAATGAAATATATGCCAAATCTGATAAAACAAGTATTTCTTTGGATATTACTCTTTGAA
Source organism: Phoenix dactylifera (assembly GCF_009389715.1). NCBI lineage: Eukaryota > Viridiplantae > Streptophyta > Magnoliopsida > Arecales > Arecaceae > Phoenix > Phoenix dactylifera. The sequence goes on from NW_024068084.1 coordinate 250,797, forward strand.
CAATGCATATAGAATATTCAATGAAAAGATACTAGTTGTAGAAAGATCAATTTATATTATTTTTATTAAAACTAGATCTTTTATTGAGAATATAGTTTATCACTTTGATTCTATGTAACAATCTGAATTTTGATAGAAACAATTGTTTAAGATAATTTGATTAAAACTCAACTTGTATATCTTATTGATAATTATCTTAAGCAAATAGAATCTAAGCTAAATTAATTCTGAAAATAAAAAAAAAATTGATTTGACCTTGATGAATCCTTCTATTACCTCACATGCTTGTCCTTGAACCATTTTACTTAATGAAGTTATCTCTTTAGTTCAAGTGACTTGTGCTTGCTTATATTTAGACAATCTCTTGAGTGAAGTGACTTAATATTCAATTATTGTCATATCTTATGTTGAGTCATCTAATTAAGAAATATGTTGTATGAATGTTTTTGTATCCTAGAGAACCTAATGAATTGCCTTCAAGAAAAGAAAAAGATTTTGCTAATGATACAGGATTTGTGAGCAAGAAATTTCAACTTGAAGGACACCTCGATGAAAGATACAATAAACATTCTCTTGGAAACAAAAAAAAAGAGGAAGATTTTCTTCAGCCAAGGGTGTAAAGAATCTAAAAGGTATTTGGCTTGAAGAATGCTAAATGCACGGGTAATCTAAACTCTTCTCTTGTGAGTTAGTTGAGCAAAATCAATAGTCTGAAATTATATGGTAGCATGATTAAACCCTTAATTGCTGATCATCTTGATATCATGCTTCATTCTCATGCTAGTGATGATTGTTTCATGGTGTGATTAAATTGAAGTTTACTTTTTCCTATATAATGCATAACCATGAAATACACAAGTTTATGCCTCAAATCTCTAATTCAAAATAACTTGTGATAAGCTATGAATCATTGGGCATAATGAAAATGCTGTTTGCATGATATACATGCATATGCAGCATATAAGATTATTTCTTTATTCTGCTCTTTCATGTAAATTACTTGAGAATAACAAAAAGAGAGAGAGATAAAGAAAAGAGAATGGATATTATTCAAGAGAAGTAAAATCTAAGTAAAGACAAATACTTCAATCTTAAGAAAAAGCAAAACAAGCATAATACATTCGGCACAATTGTGAGACTAATATGAACATTCCTTTGGAAGAGATAAAATCCGTAATTAATTACAGAAAAAAAGTTTGAAGTGAACATTTTAAACCTTCTATATTGCTCATCATAGGGATGGTGTCAATGGGGAGGCTAGTGGTAGTACCCGACACTATTTGACCCAACTATTCGGTGTAGGGCATATTAGGGACGGCACAAGAGGGAGGCTAGTGGTAGTACCTCGTGCCCCTTCCAACTCCACCGGATAGGGAGCAAATAGAGTATAGAGCATGGAAAAGTAATACCAAAAGAAATGAAGATTAGAATGTTCACTAAATGGTTAAAGGAAGAAATTCAAAAATAAGGAAATGAATGACAAGATAAATGAAAGTATATAAAAAGCTTGTGAAAAGCCAAATGAAGTTTCGATCACTTGAAAACACACCTTAAGAATAAAATCAGTGTAGAATTATATATAAATAGGGAGAGTTTATTTGAAAAGAATAAATTTTGATCTTTGACATGCTTGCTCTTAATGTTTTAATACATGATGTTATGACTTAATGCATATTATGTTTTGCATGTGACATGATATTTTGAATTATGTGTCTTCAATATTCAAATAACAAAGATCTTTCCTAAATATAACTTGTAATGCTTCAGGCCTATAAAATTTGATTGAAACATGGTATTACCAACAACAACATCATTCTGTTTTAATGAATATATTTTGAAAAATAAAAGAAAAGCATAATTTGAATTTGCAAATTAGGCAAAATGAATTGATTCTGATTTATCTTTTATCTTGCCTAACATTAGAACATCATGTCCTCCAATTTGTACCAAAATTCAATATGAATTACAAAGATTCTGGATGTGCTCTAATGTTCTTGAAATATGTATTTTCAATCGTAATGATTTAAGATGAGCTACAATGAGAAGATACATATCTCAAATTACAACTTTGAAAGCCTCCTTGAGAATCTTTATGAAATTCAGAATCTGATTTTATATAAAAGCTTAAACTCAATATGAATTTCTAGATAAAATTACAGCTTAAGAAAAATAGAATAATTCTGATGCCTTGATTGCTTGCCCCGATACGCATCTGAAACATATCATTTCTTATCTTCAAAGTGTACTAATATTGGTCTGAATGATGTGTCTTTTGATGATCTTGATTGCAAACAAATATTTTTAATATATGATTTTATTTTGATATTGAAAAGATTTATTGTGCTTCATATATACATTGCTGAAAAATCTTGATTAAGAAATTGAGTTCTATAAATACATATACTTCAATGATCATCTATATATTTTTTTTCTCTCCTACATTGTTAAAGACTTTCATCAAAATATATATGTATATATATTATTAAAAGAGTGAATGATCTCAAGTCTAGAAATATTTCAGCTCACTCAAATGATTCTTAAAAGAAAGAAAATGTAAATGCTTTTGAAAGAATTTGAGCTTCAAATGAATCATTTTCGGATTAATATTTCAGTACATTTTCTCAAAGATTAAGAGGAAGCATAACTTGTTCTTAAAAGATTAAAAAGAGTGATTGCTATAAATTTTGAATAATTCTAGATCACTCTACATTCTTGATATCATAAAGGTTCAGTTTTATTCACGTTTATCATTAAAATCTGAAATTCAACTAAAGATAAGAGAAAGAATACTAAATGTAAAGTGGTATTAAACTTTGTGCTTCATTGAATATCTTTTGAAAGTTGGATTTTTATCTGTACTTAATTGGTAAATCACTTGTTTTGAAAACTAAGTGAAAAGGATTTCATTTGTCTTAGTATTGGAAATTTACTTTGGAATCTACTAATGAGCTCTTATTGGCTTGCACTTTAGTGTTTCAATCATGAGCCAATTCATTTTAATTGATTTTGATGCTATGATCTTTAAAGGAGTAAAAGAAAGTCTTTAAGAGAGGTTTAAAAGAACTTTCAAAGCCCTGAATTTTATATATCCTACATTGCATAAATTCATGTCTTGGTATCTATGCTCCAATACTTTTATATCATGAAAGAACTTTGAAGTCATTAAGAATTAAGGATTCAACATAATCTTATATTTTTTGAGTATATAAGTTTTGATCTTTATCTGCTCTTATACTATACTCTAAAAATTAATTAGATTGCTCTCATGTTGCTATATACTTAATATATTAAAAAAAAAAGGAGGATATTGGATTTTCATTCGTGCTTTCTTTGAATATTATTCTTGATACTTCTTGAAATAACTTGAAAAAGATTCCATCTACACTTGATTTCAAAACTATCTTTGGAATCTACATTTAGAGATCACTTCTGGCTTACATTCTAAATATCTCATTCCTAAAGCCAAACACATAGAAATAAGATATCATTTTATTAGGGATCATGTGCAAAATGGAAACATATGAGCATATATGCACTGAAAAACAATTAGCCGACATATTCACAAAATCCTTGAGTGAAGATAGATTCTGCACGCTAAGGAGGAAATTAGGCATATGTGATCCGTTTTATTGAAGAGATATAAAAGGAAGCAAGCAGTCTCATGATACATTCCTCCCATTTCTAAAAACCTATGAAACATGAGTCAAACTTGTAATCTATAGATTCCTTACTCATGTATCATTGTCCCAGAAAGAATTTATAAGGATTGGAAGCAAGAAAAATTTTTAGAAGCAAAAAGGAAGAGAAAAGAAAAATTCTGCACTTGGGTCGACCCAACCCAGAATAGGGTCGACCCAACGTTGAGTCGACCCAAAAAAATTCTTGAGTCGACCCAATGTCGGGACCCCACTGTTAAAAGGAGGACCCGTGAGCTATCTAGGGCACTGTTTACCCTTTGTCCTCTTCCGAAAACCCTATTTCCCACTCTCAAATCTTCTCCAATCATCTCCAAACAGTAGATTACTTCAAGATCTTGGAGAAATGGGACCCGAGAGAGCCGTAGCCAAGCGATCCGAGAGAGTCTCACGATCTTGTTTAGAGACTAGGATATGTATCTAGTTCTCATATGTATTTGGTGGTTATCATGCATCTTTAAATCTTGATTGAGGAACATTGTACTTATCTTTATTTTGGGCATTAATGTATGAAAATGTTCCTATTTTGATCAATGTAGTATGCAGTTTGTTCTTTATTGCATCTTTTCCCATATATATATTTTTGATGATAACAAAAAGGGGGAGAAGAAAAGAAAGAGTATATCAATTTAAGAAAAGAAAAAGTATTTTATTTGAGAAGTAAAGAAAGAGTATTAATTTTGGGAGAAGTAAAGATACGTATAACAATAAGGGGAGAAGTAAAGATAGTGTTTAGAGTATGTAAAGAAAGTGAATAAAGAAGTTATGTAAAGAAAAGAGAAATAAATGGGCAAACAAATTGAAAATCATATAAGAAAGCTTATACATCTAAGGGGGAGCAATTTGTAACAATGAAACTGTTTAAATCAAAAAATTTCTATCACAATTCAGAATTTGGCACATACAAATTCAGAATTTGGCACGCACCTCTCGCACCCCGATACATAACCTGAAACTCATATTTTATCTCAAATTTTTGAAGTTTCATTGTTAATGAATTATAAATGAAAGGGGGAGCCATTCAAAAAGTCAAATTGGCAACTTTTGAATGATATAGGGGGAGATTTCACAAGTATATATGAAAAGCTGAAATTCAGCAATTTAATCCCTTTTATAAACTGATTTTAAAGACAAGTATCAATAGGCTTATACTCTTTATTTTGTAATCATCAAAAAGGGGGAGATTGAGGATGATAGTGTTATTTTGATGATTAACAAGCAATTATCTAGAGTATGCTATAAGTTAAATTGATACTTCATTTATAAGTTCATTACTCTCAGTATATTTGTATGAATTGATATAGAGACATGTCTTTGTTCATTTGAATGAATCTAACCTTGAGATGCAGCAAAGTGTGGATTGAGTCGACCCAAAGGATGATTAGGTCGACCCCGGCACATCAAGAAATCATTTGGCACACTTCTGCAAAAATGGCACAGATGAACAGTGAGTTGGGTCGACCCAAGGAAAACATGAGTCGACCCAAACATCAAGATCCTCAAACAACTCAGAAAATGGTTCTCTGGATTTACTGAGAAGGTCGACCCAAGAAGAAGTTGAGTCGACCCAAGTAAGCCTTGAGTCGACCCAAAGAAAGGTTGAGTCGACCCAAATGAAGAAAGGCTGAAATTCAAGATTCTGAATTTTCTGAAAGTTGGGTCGACCCAAGAAAAGTTTGAGCTGACCCAAGGTTGGGTCGACCCAAGAAAAGTTTGAGCTGACCCAAGGTTGAGTCGACCCAAGAAAAGTTTGAGCTGACCCAAGGTTGAGTCGACCCAAAGAAAGGTTGGGTCGACCCAAGGGAAGGAAGGCTGAATTTCAAGTTTCTGTGTTTTCTGAGAGGGTCGACCCAAGGAATGTTTGAGTCGACCCAAGTGAAGGTTGGGTCGACCCAAGGACAGGTTGAGCCGACCCAAACACGGGCTGAACATAACGGCTAGTTGTGCAGAAATGCTTTTTGGACTCCCAACGGCTATAAACGGCTAGTTTCTTCAATCCAACGGTCAGAAAGGACTATTTGGAGGTTGGAGAAGTATTTAAGAGGGAGTATTCATTAGAGGAAGCAAGCTTTTGGGAAAATACATTAAGTGCATTCAAGAGAGAACCCTAGCAAGGCAAGCTTCATCCAAGTGCTTCATTCAAGAATCAAAGAAAGGGATTGAGCAGATTCAAAGAGGCATCAAGAGCTCCATCCTCCCTTGAAGAGTGAAGCATCCTTGACAAAGAAGAGCAAAGCCACTTCAAAGCGATAAATACTTTCTAACTCTTCTTTGTAGTTTATATTGTTTCATATGCTCATTTAGGAGTTTGAATCTTTTCTTTTCATTTGTTAAACACTTTGTAAAGGTTCGTTGGTAAGCCCGCAAAACCAACAAAGGTTTTTGGTGAACCCGGAAAACCAAAGTGCAAAGGTTCGTTGGTGAGCCCGCAAAACCAACAAAAGTTTTTGGTGAACCCGGAAAACCAAAGTGTAAAGGTTCGTTGGTGAGCCCGCAAAACCAACAAAGGTTTTTGGTGAACCCGGAAAACCAAAGTGTATAGGTTCGTTGGTGAGCCCGTAAAACCAACAAAGGTTTTTGGATTGTGAGCCCGGAAAACAATCCAACTGTAATCCGCGAGATTATAGTGAATTCCCAAGGGGTCGCTTGGGGAGTGGACGTAGGTGCTAAGGAGAGCACCGAACCACTATATATTGTTGTGTTTGTGTTGTGCATGTGCTTACATTTATTCTTGCATTATCTTCCATCTTTGTTCTAGTTAACTCATTCAAATAATTTAAGAAAGCATCCACCGCACTTAATTAAGAAAACTTTTAAAACACCAAAATTTAAAAGAAACCAATTCACCCCCCCCTCTTGGCTTGTCACCTTGGGCAACACAATCAAAACGTTTGATTTCATCAAAAACGAAGAGGAACCGTGTGTTTACAAAAAGGTTAGTGGGAGTGCTGTCGTTTTTCTCGTACTGTACGTAGATGACATTCTCCTGATTGGGAATGATATTCCCATGCTAACCTCGGTCAAGGTCTGGTTGTCAAAAGAATTCTCCATGAAAGACCTTGGGGAAGCATCCTATATTTTGGGAATAAAGGTCTATAGAGATAGATCTAAAAGGATGCTTGGCCTTTCACAGAAGATGTACATAGAGGAGGTGCTGAAGAGGTTCAGCATGAAAAACTCCAAGAGGGGTCTCTTACCCCTAAGACATGGAATTCATCTCTCCAAGAAGATGTGCCCCAACACATCTGAAGAGATTCAACACATGAGCAAGATTCCCTATGCATCGGCAATAGGAAGCCTCATGTATGCCATGCTGTGTGCACAACCTGATATAGCTCTTGCTGTGAGTGTCACAAGCAGATATCAGTTGGATCCAGGCAAGAAGCACTGGATAGCTGTGAAGAACAGTCTTAAGTACTTGAGAAGAACTAAGGACATGTTCTTGGTCTTTGGAAGAAGATCAGAGTTGAAGGTAGAAAGATGCACACATATTGATGATAGAAAGTCTACATCAGAATATGTGCAATTGTGGTTCAGTAAATTGGAAGAGTTCCAAACAACCGATCATTATAGATTCTACCTTAGAAGCTGAATGTTAAGCCGTATCTAAGGGTGCAGTGGAAACCTTCTGATTAAAAGTTAATTGCAGAATTAGGTGTAAAGTCATTAGATGCCATAACACTTTACTGCGATAACATTGGCACCATAGCACTAGCTATGGAGCCATGGTCTCATCAGAAGTCCAAGCACATAGAGCGGCGCTTCTATTTCATACGCGACTATGATGTAGAGGTGCAGAGAGTAGACTCCGCGGATAACGTGGCAGACCCGTTCACTAAGCAGCTGAGTCAGCAAAAGACTGAAGCCCACCTTGAGAAGATGGGCCTAAGATATATGACCAATTGGCTTTAGTGCAAGTGGGAGATTGTTAGATGTATGCCCTAGAAGCCAATTTGGCTGACACATTGTTGATTCTAGGGACATAATTTTGTACTTGACTATTTATTATTGAATAAATAAAAAGGCATCTTTTCATTCATATTGTTTATGTGTCTATGAATCGTCCAAGAAATTAATAAGATGATGATACATATTCTCAAGAGTTGAGAATTTAAGCCATGTATCATTGGTGATTAATTTCTAAATGCTCCTGATCAATGGATCATCATGAGGACGGTGATCGATCCGATCAGTGCACAGATCACTTTCCTTCTGGATGGACGAGACTTGAGTCCACAGTGTAGGGACACTGAAGTGATAGTGCAGGTGCTTGTTAGAGAACAAGGGTACTGAGCGTGACCAAGACAAGAAGTCACTTGGATGTCTATCCACTCGTCAGTGACTTGCTTGATGTTGCAGTAGTGTGACTGGTCCTTTGACCTGCGGTGCTTCGGCTACTCACAGTGAGGTTATTCTAGTTTGACTGCACACATACATGGTCTCTAGCCATATGGGTCCATGCAGTGTAGATTGGCTGCAGTAGGTTCACTGTAGGAGTAGGGTATGCATCTATAAGGAATCTATCGACCTTGATAGAAGAGGAGTGATCCTATGTGATTTGTTAGACTGAGTTCTAAGACCTTGGCCAGGGCAGTAATATAAAGTGGAAAAAGAGTTTTCCACTATCGAACTCAAGTCGAATAAATCTTGACATATGACAGACGATGGGGTTTGACGAGTTGTCCATGACCTCCGTCCTGTAGGGATCCACGATAGTAGGACTGTATCACATGTTAACTGCACCTAGAGGTTCATCATTCCATTCTACTGGGTAGCCACTACATGCTGCTAGGTGTCACTGGTGGATGGTGGGACTCATAGGGATTATCTCGATGATCGATAAACCCTAACGAGTTGAGTTGGAATCGTTCCAACCCATTGAAAGGAGTTTTCAATGATATTGAGATAGAGATCACAATATATCTCACTACCAGTCAGAATAGAACCTATGGGGTCACACACACTAGAAGTATTGACCGATCCGATGGTTGAAATCGTGATTAGGAATCACAAGAAATCAATTTGATTGATAAGAAGTTGAAGAAGGAACAAAGGGAATTAATTAATTGGACTTAAACACAAATCCTACTTCGGGTAGGATTCCTAGAGTCCTAATTGGATTAGGACTGGGAATCCTAGTTGGAGTAGGACTGGGATTCCTATTTGGAATAGGATTCCTACAATCCTAATGAGATTAGGAATTTTGAATTGGATTCCTACTTGGAGTAGGATTCCTAGAAATCCTAATTAGATTAGGACTTCGGATTCAAATAAAGTCCTAATTGGATTAGGACTAAAATTAAATACATCCTAATTAGATTAGGATTTCTTAAGTCTAAATTAATTATTAATCTAATGAATCAACATGACTCCTAATTGGATTAGGATTGAAGAGTTCAATTGAGTCATGATTCATTCAAGTCCTAATTGGATTAGGACTGGCATAGATTGAACCCAATTTGGTTAAGCCTAATTGGATTAGGACTTAACCACATTAGGGCATCCAAATCCTTACCTAATGAGGATTAGGGCAACCATGAAGGAGGGGCACACGCCCCTCCTCCTTTCATTTTGCTTGGTGCGGCAACAAGAGGGGCCGGCGCCCCTCTTGGAATTATTTCAAGGGAGCTCCTAAAAGTTAGGAGCTCCACTTGTTATTTAAAGAGGGCTTCATGGGGGCTGACCTAATAGATGAGATGAGAAGGCTTCTTCCTTGCTGCCGTACGCCCCCCTCTTGCTCCTCCTTTGGTTCAGCCGCCATCAGCAAAGGGAAAAGAAGAGGAGGCGTCTCCCTCCTCTTGGTCTTCTTCCTTGGCTTCAACGCGTGTGAAGAGAAGAAGGCTGCGAAGGGCTTTGATCTTCTTCCTCTTCTTCATCCTTCTTCTTCCTCCTCTCAAGTGCAATCAAGAGTTGATTGAAAGAGAGGACATCAGCCATCAAAGCTATCTCTGCAAGGGAGCTAGCACCCCGGTGAGATAGAGAGCTTGGATCGGATCCTGCTTCGTGTGGATACCCGTAGAGGCCGGACGTTTGAACGGCTTCAAGCGAACCCTCTTCCAAAACCACGAATTCAGATTTGCGGTGATCATCTACCCGCGCAAGGTGAAGATTTGATCTTCCTAATAGTTTTAAAAGTTTTAATTCTTACCTAATTACGAAAGGTCTCGAAACAACGTTTATGCGATGAACGTCGATCCCGCACATGCCTCTTCCGCTGCCACCTGATTTAATTTTTGAAATATCAGCGTCATGGGCGGGTTCCCAACAGAAACCCCGTCGAGCGGCAAGTGACAGGCGCGTGGCCAACGAGCGGAATTCCCCAAGGCTCGGCCCTCGGATACCAGGCTAACCCGATGATCATCCCGGGAGCAGACTAGCCTGAAGCCCCGACCGGTCGCCTCGGCTTGCGCCAGCCTTGGCCGACCAACGAGCGGAATTCCCCGAGGCTCGGCCCTCGGATGCCAGGCTAACCCGATGATCATCCCGGGAGCAGACTAGCCTGAAGCCCCGACCGGTCGCCTCGGCTTGCGCCAGCCTTGGCCGACCAACGAGCGGAATTCCTCGAGGCTCGGCCCTCGGATGCCAGGCTAACCCGATGATCATCCCGGGAGCAGACTAGCCTGAAGCCCCGACCGGTCGCCTCGGCTTGCGCCAGCCTTGGCCGACCAACGAGCGGAATTCCCCGAGGCTCGGCCCTCGGATGCCAGGCTAACCCGATGATCATCCCGGGAGCAGACTAGCCTGAAGCCCCGACCGGTCGCCTCGGCTTGCGCCAGCCTTGGCCGACCAACGAGCGGAATTCCCCGAGGCTCGGCCCTCGGATGCCAGGCTAACCCGATGATCATCCCGGGAGCAGACTAGCCTGAAGCCCCGACCGGTCGCCTCGGCTTGCGCCAGCCTTGGCCGACCAACGAGCGGAATTCCCCGAGGCTCGGCCCTCGGATGCCAGGGTAACCCGATGATCATCCCGGGAGCAGACTAGCCTGAAGCCCCGACCGGTCGCCTCGGCTTGCGCCAGCCTTGGCCGACCAACGAGCGGAATTCCCCGAGGCTCGGCCCTCGGATGCCAGGCTAACCCGATGATCATCCCGGGAGCAGACTAGCCTGAAGCCCCGACCGGTCGCCTCGGCTTGCGCCAGCCTTGGCCGACCAGCGGAAGAATTTTTTGAGGCCTAACCCTCGGATGCCTGGCCTAGCGCCGGAAGAATTTCCTGAGGCCTAACCCTCGGATGCCTGGCCTAGCGCCGGAAGAATTTCCTGAGGCCCAACCCTCGGATGCCTGGCCTAGCGCCGGAAGAATTTCCTGAGGCCTAACCCTCGGATGCCTGGCCTAGCGCCGGAAGAATTTCCTGAGGCCTAACCCTCGGATGCCTGGCCTAGCGCTGGAAGAATTTCCTGAGGCCTAACCCCCGGATGCCTGGCCTAGCGCCGGAAGAATTTCCTGAGGCCTAACCCTCGGATGCCTGGCCTAGCGCCGGAAGAATTTCCTGAGGCCTAACCCTCGGATGCCTGGCCTAGCGCCGGAAGAACTTCAAGAGTCAGGAGTCGGCGAGACGCTACCAAGAGTTAAGAAGAGGAAGGACGAAAGTGAAATGAGGAAATACTCTGTTTGCATTAACTTTCGTTGCATCAGGGCCGAGACCCATACAACATGGCAAAACGCCAACATACAAAGAAAAGAACAAAGAAAAGTACAGAGAGTCAGTTTGGAGGAACCCCTGAGTCGGGAACGGCGAGCACGTCCACGAAGGGTGGGGAGACGGTTGGAGAATCGGCAGGCAATGGCATCGGAGGGGAGTCGAGGAGGGAGACCCCACTCAGGTCAATTCCGGGGTATTTAGCGGACACCCTTGCCAGGCCTTCATCGAAGCCTAAGGCAAAGGAGTCGGACCCCGCGTCCGACATGTCACGGATGAACTCGGCGGACTGACGATAGGCCTGTACCGCCTGACGCTCAATTTCCGCGCTCTTCTCGGCCAGCGCAGCCTCCGCTCGCTCCGTAATCTGAGCTTTCGCTTCCATGACCTTCGCCACAATCCGGTCGTCCGCCTCGGAGGAGACCCTCAGCAGATCGGCCCGAGCCTCCATGTGCCTCGCCTCAGCAGCGACGCGAGCAGCCTCAGCCTCCTCCAGGCGCGAATGAAGCTCCTGGTTGCTCGCACGAGTCCCCTCCAAGGCCGACTCCAATTCGGCCAGCTTGGCTTCAAGAGATCGGGTTCGGTTGCGGGCGTTGTCGGCCGACTGCTGGGCCTTCTCCCACCTCTCCCGGAATCGGCAGCCTTCCAGGACTGCTTTTCGGCCCGCTCCTCCGCCTTCCTGATCTCGCTTTCGAGACCCGAGGCAACCTTGAGTTGCTCCTGAGCATCCAACAGTTGCCTCTCGAGGACGGCGAAGCCGAGTGCCCGCTCTTCGGCCACCTGGAGCCTCGTTTCGAGGTCCCTGGTCGTCCTCCCCGCCGCAGCCTGGCCTCCCTCCTCTACAGCTTTCAGTCGGCTCTCGGTCCTCGCCAGAAGCCTCGCCTGTTCCTCGTGGCTCTCCTCCAGGCGGATCATGTACTGGGCGAGCTAAGAGATAGGAAAAATGAGAGCGTCAGACGGGGATCAACAGAGCCAATAAACGATGAAAGCGACCAAAAGAACACTCACCGACATGAGACAGACGCAGCTGGCAGCTCCGACTTCAGGGATGCTCATCTGCCGGACCTGCCTACGGTCCCTCTCCAGCAGCACCGTCTCGACGAGGTTTCGGGCGCCGGCGAAAGTGAAGGCCGACCCCGACTTCGCCCCGGAGCCGGACGGTGGTTCTGCAGCCTTACCCTTACCCATCGCTTGGGAGAGAGTCATGCCAACCGTGCGCGGGGCAGGGGCCACGCCAGAGATCGACAGGGTCCCGCTCAGCCGGGGCCTCGGCGCGCCCCCCCTTCTCGTATCATCCGAAGACGACCGAGTCGAAGATCGGGCTAGGGACCGACTGCGTCCGACCCGGCCGCCCCGGGCGCGCTCGGATGACACCTCCGGAAAAACGATAGTCTCATCACTGGAGGGCTGATACGGCGTCAACTGTCGGTCCGAGCCCGCGGCGTCCCCCTGATCGATGGGCCCGGACCCGTCTGTCGGCGTCGGAGTCGCCTGCTGGCGGGGCTTCTTCGCCGGTGGGACCCCGCTCGGAGGAGTCCGTTTCTTCCTCTGGACCGCTTCCAGTAGGGACGCCCTACTAACAGCCATTGCCTTGTCCGACTGCATGATGTCGTCGATTTCTGCAAAAAGGACGAGATGGTTAGAAACTAAGAAACCGATGGAAAGAAGAAAGGAAAGAGGAGAAAAGAGCTAAAAAAGAAGAAGTGGTGGCGGGCTCACGGTCGGCGGGGACCGAGCTCAGACCGACGTTCACCAAGGCATCCTCGGAAATAAGGCTAGCCACCGGGGGGAGCCGGCCCTCGGCAACCAACCCCCTCAAGACGGCGACGCCATCGGACTCCTCCCTCGACAACCTTGATAGGCCGATCGGGGACTTCATCGGCGTCTCCCAGGTTGTCCCGATTCCCCAAGAGGGATCTACGTCGATGAAAAAGAAACGCTCCTTCCAGCCATGAATGGAGGAAGGAGCCTCCTTGACGAGGCCGCACCCTCGCCGCGCCGCAAAGCACCACCACCCTCTGTCCCGGGGGTGGCCGTTCAGGCCATAGCATTCCCAAAAGACGTTCAGGGTGGCGGAAACCTCGTGCATGCAGCAGAGAACCTGGAAGGCCGTCAGGGTACGCCATGAGTTCGGCACCAGTTGCGTCGGCGCCACTCTTAAACCTCAAAGCACCTGCACGACTAAGTCCGAGAGGGGAAGGCGGAACCCAGCCCGAAGGATGTCCTCATTGATGGCGACCTTCCCTGGAGGAGGATGGGACATCCTCTCCTCAGGCCCCAGGAGCGTAACATTGCAGGTTTCGGGATGGTGGTACCGGGCCACGAACCTATCTAGGTCTTCGGGGACCAGCTCCGACTGAATGCGGTCTGCTCTTACTTCGTCCATCCCTAACGGCCAGTGAATCTACGGTCAGGACGGGGTCAAGAGGGGAGAAGGGACCGGAACGACTGGGGTACACTGATACGAAAGGAGAAAGTACGGAGGGCCCTAAATTGCAGAGTGGGGCAACTCACCGGAAGGGAAGGAAGAACGGCTCCGAGAGCGCCAAAGGAGGAGCGAACGAACAGTCCGACGGCAACGGCAGCAGCACAAGGGAGAAACTCGAGGATGCCTGTGAAGAGAAAGGCGGACGGGGGAGGGCCCCCGGTTAAATAGGCGGAAAGGCGGGTGACGCCTCGGTGGCGCCAGAGGACGCCTGGCTGCCGAAGGTTCGTTCGTGACCCAAAGGCGAATCGACGCCATTAAGGAAGGATGTCCGCCGAAATCCACAGACCGCCAGATCAGCGACAACCGCCATACGCCGTAAAGAAGGCGGGGAGCTCGAAGCGCGCGCGCCTTTCCGAGGGATGGCGGCAATCTCGAAGCATCACTCCCTCCACCCGTTCCCCTCCTGGTTCCAGGCTCGGAAGTGGGGGGCTACTGTTACGGGGGAACTTAGCCACCATGCCCCACGTGACCGGCACGCGCGCCCGGGAAGACTACGGCTGCCCCTTGATCCAGCAATCCGACCTCGGGTCGGATATCTTCGGCTCCGCAGCCCGACCCCGAGTCGGCTGCCCCTTGATCCAGCAATCCGACCTCGGGTCGGATATCTTCGGCTCCGCAGCCCGACCCCGAGTCGGCTGCCCCTTGATCCAGCAATCCGACCCCGAGTCGGCAATCTCTGACAACAACAGACTGTTCCCCTGAGGCACGCCGCGGCCCCCTACTCCACTACTCCCTGCAACAGCCGTATCCGACGCTGTTTCACGATCCCCTGTAACAGCCGTACAAAGCGGAACTCCACTACGCCCTGCCATAGCCGTACCCAGCGCTGCCCCACGACGCCCTGTAACGGCCATGTCAGTGGCAACCCCATCGCGCCACACGATGACCAATCCCCAAAAGAACCCCCCAGCCTGGTATATATGCGGCTGGGGGGAAAGGGGGAGGGTAAGCAAGATTTTCCAGAGTATCATCTTACCTGCTACCTCTCCTTCTCCTTCGATCTTCCCTAACTTGATCGTCGGAGGGCCCCCACTACCCCGGTGGTGGTGCGAGGCTTGCTTGCAGGTTTCCCGGTGGAAGGTGGAGCGCAACCGAAGCAATTCCAAGGGAACCCCGTTCACACCGCTGTGCCAATCGTTCTCGGTTTGAACCCCCAGCAACACAAGCCAATCTCGTCCGCATCCAAAGCATCTTCCAAGTCATTCTTTTCCCCTGTTTCTCCGCGTTGTAACCATGTCACCTTCCTCCTAGATTTCTTCTCAGCCGCTTCCCAAACCGAGATCAATCCCATCTTCTCCGTGATCTTCTTCTCCCGGATAAGCTCCAATCCGCCATTCAGCCGTATCCTCTTCCTCCTCATCTCCTCCATGTCCGTCCCAGCTCACCATATCTGTGATTCATCTTCATCTCGTGGCCAGTCAAATCCCGAGCTTCACAGGTTGTTTTCCCGTTCGGATCAAACAACTAAATGCATAGCATCCCACATGATCCTCCGTTTGTGATCTATCCCACATCCAACAGGATTCCCAGCTCATTCCTCCCGTGTCTTCATCTCCAAGGCTTCCGGAACAGCTCCTCCCGCGATGCTTGCCAAAAAAACAAACTTCTATCTTTATCCAACATTCAAACACCAGCCGAATCTAGATCCTCTCGTTTCGGATCATCTCCCAGCCTATCAATGGATGAGTCTACGCGTTCTTCCCAGCTCTACAACAACCATTCCGAGCTTCACGGCAAGGAACTCCATCCTCCCCTATTTTGGAACAGGATCCCAACTCGTCTTCACAGCATCTGGAAGCCAGCAACCGTCCGAGATCCTCTCCAAAGCCTCCTCCATCGACAAGGGATCAGCTCCCAGTTACGTTCCCAGCACCTCATCCACGGATGTAATCCATCTCTTCTTTATCCAAATCCCCTGCATTCTAGAGTCATCTTCTCCGAAAATAAAGCAACCTGTGAGCCACTTCCTCCCAACCGAACTAGCATTCCAGCCGTTCGGATTGACTTCATCTTCCCACACGTCCGGCTTCACGCATCTTCTCCTTTGATCAGCATCCCAGCAGCCGGATCTAAGATCCGAACCACAGCAGTCCAACGAATCAGTCCAAACTTCATCCCAATGGCAAAGGGTTCATCCTTATCCATGACGTGAAACGAAGAAGAGGAGAAGGAAGGGCGCAGCCTATAAAAGGGTCAACCGTGAAATAGAGAAGGCATTCCAATCTCTTCTCAGGAGGGAATACCAGAGAAATAAAAAAATAAGCAGAGGAGGAAGGGAGGAAGGAATCAGGAAAGGAAGGGAGGAAGAAGATGGAAGCTCTTCGCACTGCTGCTATCGTCCACAACTATATGCAGGGCTGATTTCTTCTCCAGGGCTGGATGCAGCCCTAACAAAGGAATAAGGATTTTATATTTGATTTTATATTCTTGGGGTTGTATGAACTTAATGTTTTTAATGGATATCTTCTTTTGAATCATATTTAATTTCTGTGATTTTAAGTATGATGTTCGTACAACTGTTCTTCATGATCACTAGGTAAATATAAGATAATCCATGCTTAGGGAAGATGCGATGTGCTGCCACCTTAGATTAGGGTAGACATTTCATGCCAACTGAAGATGGATTATGCCCAAATTACTTTTGTGAATTTTTATTTAAATGCTTATTAGGCTTGTAGCCAATTTGCATGTTAATCCAAGAACGAAATAAAATATAAATAACCCTTGTTCCGATGTTAGTGGTGAATTCCATGCCCTAGGTTCCTCCAACTGATATCCTTTTAATTGCATTTTTATTAAATTCCTTAGTTTAGTTTTTCTTCACAAACTCTTCCTTTTAAATATTTTTATTTTTAAGAAAAATAACTATACCCCAATCCCTGTGGATCGATACCCGTAATCACTATCCTACTAGATACGTGCTATTGCGTGGTCTTTAAAGTTGACTATCAGTGGCACCCTGCGGGCATTCTCTGACAAAATGAC
Organism: Phoenix dactylifera; assembly: GCF_009389715.1. NCBI lineage: Eukaryota > Viridiplantae > Streptophyta > Magnoliopsida > Arecales > Arecaceae > Phoenix > Phoenix dactylifera. The sequence continues at coordinate 267,602 of NW_024068084.1, forward strand.
CCGGCTGTCCATACCTGTAGCACACTCCCTGACCCATTCTGCATCTGCCAGGGTGCTGCTTCCCACATATGCCACACACTGGCCATGATTGGAACTTGGATTCAGTTCTGGCCATAGTGACCGGAGGACGAGGTGCTGATGGTAGAGAAGCATCCTGTGACTGACCTCTTCTCCTCCACTTCCTCTTACGTGGGGCAGGTGGAGCTGAGCGTACAGACTGCTCCGTCGGGCCCTCCGGGAGACTTGCTCCCTCAGATCTCGGCTGCTTTGCCCTTTCCCCTTACTCATTTTCCTCTGTTCTCTTTCAGCCCTTTCCTTTTTGTTTCTGATTTTCCCGCTTTATAATGCAGTGCTGGCAGTAGAGGTCCCCACCTGATACCAAGCTTTGTCACGACCCCCGCCCCGTTCCCGGCGGGCCGCCGCAATGGTCCTAGGGTGCGGGTAGGCATAAGGCGGTGGCCACCGCGTAGAACCCTACTACCTATCAGTCATCAATAAATCTTGAAAAATTTGGCATGATGCATGCACAAAATGATCACTTTTCCTATAGTGACCTGTCAGGATTATCTCAATAGATACAACACACTACCTGTCAGAGCAGCAATCACATAATCCGTCACATAATGAACCTGGACAATATATATCAATACATTATCTCAGGCATATAACTCATATGTATAAAAATCTGGATCCCATTCCATCCATGGTCAAACCCATATCCACAACAGGATCTATGACTGTAACTATACACTATATACAACAGAAGGTTTATAATACACCAAAAGGGTATAAACCTCTATCTACATTATACTATACTATACTATGAAGCGGCACAGCTAGCAGGCAATCTCTAACCCTGCTCTTCTCTATACAATACCTGCCCTGCAATCAAAAACACCAAACTGGGGAGTGAGTATATAAATACTCAGTGAGTGGAGTAGAGAGTACTATGCACATGAGACAAGATATAATCATGGCTCGAGGTGAAATCTCAAGAGCAATAACAAGATGAACATGATCTCAATATAGAGAATATGGAGTAAATCATCAATATCACCACAATCAATATCAACTCATCTGAAGCATATATGGAATAATCAAGTAAACATATATGCTACTCATGAATATGCTCAACAGATCATAATGCTGGAACATACAAATCAGGTGTCAATATGCTGAAATCATTACTAGACAGCTGTCGGGAGGTGGGTTTTACGCCCCAGGCGAACCAGCAACAACTCCCTACTGTCAAATGCATATGCAAGATAAGACACCACACTAATCATGTAAATGCCGGCCAGTATCCAGAATAGAAATCCATCTCACATCTACATACTAAATGGCACCTCGCTGAAATTCTACATCCGCGGAAAGCCATACTGCACCTCGCGGGGTCTTACTATGCCCGGCGGCAAGTAGAATATAAGTCGTAGGACCGGCCGATCCTACGCCTAGGGCCGTGTCCCCCCTAGGAAGGGACTGGGCTCCGCCCACCCAGAAGGCTACTATGTGCACAAAGGCCGATGTTCAACCCCATCGACTATAGGTGTCCTGCAGATACTGCCAAGCCATGCATAAATGCCATAATGCACCCTCCCAATACTCTACTAAAAAGGAGCATAATCAAGACTACCACTCACTCGGCCACGACCCAATTATAACTAACATCAGGGTTGGGAGTGAGGAATCAGGGGAGTACAATGCAACTCAATATACCATGAGAAGGGCTCTACAAGTCTTTGAAATAGAGGAAATGAAATCAATCTACAAAAGAAGTCATTTTACAATTCAGATCCAATTTAATTACTCATAAAGGAGTATAATCAAAGCTACCACTCACAAGTCTTTGAAATAGAGGAAATGGAATCAATCTACAAAAGAAGTCATTTCACAATTCAGATCCAATTTAATTACTCATAAAGGAGTATAATCAAAGCTACCACTCACAAGTCTTTGAAATAGAGGAAATGAAATCAATTTACAAAAGAAATCATTTCACAATTCGGAATCAATTTGATTACTCATCAACCCCTCGTAATTCCTCTCAATGTTCCCTCAAATGCATGTACAGAATAATCAAGCATAGAGAATCAAGATTATAGAGGAATCTACTACAACAATCAATCAATAAGCTCAGGTGGAATCAAGTCACACTTGGCAACATTCATAAAAATGAATAAGGAATGTGCTCATGGTGCAAAGTACAAGCTCCCACTCACCTGCCAATCCGGCACGGCCTCGATACGCCTCTAGAATTTTACAGTAGGCAGCAGGGGACTTCTTCCTCTTGTTCCCTAGCTTCTTGCCCAACTGTGACATGCATTTACAATACATTTAGTTTTGTATCAAGGGCTATAATCTACGTGCCAATTATAATATAGGAGACTTTAATTGATTCAACTCCCCCATTTCCTAAATATTTTCTTTTCTTTCTTTTTTTCTTTTTTATTAATTAACTCACCATTTATGTGTATTAGGGACTCCCTTGCATGAGTACAAGGTCCCCTTAGCTTAATCTGGGCTTAATACCCTATTATGGCATGAAATCCCCTATTTTCCCACTCGGATGAACAGTAACCCGGACTGACAGCCGGTTACTTCATCCTGGGTTTGATCCACTTTCCAAACTCCAAATTTGATGAAATTTTACCTAACATTCTACACTCATAGAGGATTCCAAAGAGTAACATGCATTGCTATCGAAGGTCGTTTGGCCCCCTAAATAATTCGCCGAATTTGGGACTTCGACACAATTTTTCCGTAATGCCGGAAAAATTTGTCAAAAATCCGATTTT